>NC_133527.1:18000974-18304074 GCF_048544455.1 Silene latifolia | reverse complement strand
TATTTCAGCTGCGGTTTCAACCACTGATTTGTTTGATTTTTTGGTTGATATTGTCCCTAGGGAGAAGGCGGTTACGGTTGTGTCGAGTGTTCCGGTGCCACGTATAAGGCCGTTGATGGTCATGGGGGCTAGTAATGAGCATCAGCTGCATGGGCAACCTGTCCACGGGTTGCCCATGCAGCTGAAGCAGGATTATCAGGTGGATAACACGAATGATGGAAGTAAGCTCATTGAAGGATCCACCAGATTTGTGAACATATAGGAATGGATTGAAGGATACAAAAAAAAAATTAATTGAGTTTGCTCCTCCAGGCTCCATCCATTTCCAATTAGTTTATATATACATATGGATGGCAATGGATCTCGGATCCTATTCGGTAAATTTGTGTTACATCTGGCACAAATTGTGGTGTAAAACCATTTTAAAGATGCGTTCTTATAAATTAAAGTGATATTTTATATAAATCTCCCTACTAAAATTACTACCACCAACCACGCTACACTGTCTTTGTTAGATAGTTTTACAATATCTTATTGTGAAACCGATTTAGCAGAGACTTAATCCAAATCGAAAGCAAAATCCGAACGACAATAGTACTAGTACGATTTCACATAATGAAGAGCTTCTATCAATTTTATTTAACGAAACTAGTTCTATTTTTAAACCAAAAATTAAGAAACCCAAAGTTCCACATGTGAGGGTTGTCCCACATTGATAAAAGAGAAGAAGAATTACCACTTTATAAGCCAAGGGGCTACTCCCTCTATTGCCAATTGGTTTTAAAGTGGAACCCTCTTGGGCCTCTGTTGTGGACTCTTTCTCTCTTTCTCTTCCGTTTGGGTGCGGCCCAAGCCCATTGTGAATTACCACTTTATAAGGCAAGGGGCTACTCCCTCTATTGCCAATTGGTTTTAGAATGGAACCCTCTTGGGCCTCTGTTGTGGACTCTTTCTCTTCCGTTTGGGTGCGGCCCAAGCCCGTTGTTGAATTTAACAAAAAACCAGTTCAGTTCTAGAGTTTCAATTTAGAACTAAATCAAAAACTAGTTCTATTTTTAAAATAGGAATTAAACAACCTAATTAAGACGGAAATTAAACCAGCTAATTAAGACGGAATTATGACCAAATCACCACCTTAATTGCTCTACATTATTATGATTAAGACGGAAATTAAACCAGCTAATTAAGACGGAATTATGACCAAATCACCACCTTAATTGCTCTACATTATTATGCAAAACTGAAATAATAAACCTGGGAATCCTATGTTTAGAAAAGCCTATTTGCACCAACTGACCAAGCAAACAATTGGACTAACCACTTCACCAATCCAACTTCCCTGTTTCGCAACTTGAGCACGAGCTATGGCCTGACTTGGCTCTTTCTCCATCTCGCCTAGCACAACCTCATCAAAGCCCTCCAAGCTTGTATCAGTAGTTGAGGTGCAAGGTCGCAATGTTCATTTCATATGAGTACTAATATTGCTAAGTAAAATTACTTATTCAAAAGTTCATACATTAACACCTCCACAATTAAAGATCGATAATATTAGAGATAAGATCAAAAGTATATACAAATACATTTACAGATAAACTATATAAAAAAAAAATTCGTAAGAATAATTATGTTAATAATTAAAATTAAATAAATAAATGTTTTTAAATTTGACCCGTTTCTAATCCTAACCCGACCTAAAACCAGTATTTTACAAATTGGAATTTAACCCGACCCGTATTTCACCTGCACCCGAAATGACCAAACTCGTAATCCGTCGGCTTGACCCGTTTGAGAGGTCTAGGTGTGGCAAATTGTAGGGTTGAGCAAAACCGGGTACCCGGCCCGGTTTTGCAAACCGGTTCGGTCTCCGGTTTTAAAAAACCTTAAATGTCTTAAACCTCACCCACACCTCTTTTAATCCGGGTAACCGGTTTTTCTGGAATTTTGAAACCAGATCTGAAAACCGGTTACCCAAACCGGTTTTCGAACCCGGTTTTTGGTTGAATGCTCTTGATTGGCACAATAACCATGCTGCCATTTTGTATATTTGAAGACCTTGGTTGTCAAATGTTAAAATTACTTCATAAAGAAGTCATACATATTAAAGGTCAAAGAGCCATAGACATGTAAATGATGTTCAAAACTACAATTAAAGAGTCACAGACATCTAAAATTACTTCATAAAGAATTTTTGGTTTTTTTAGAGATGATAGAGAGGGGGTGAGAGACTGAAGGGCAGGATATGAACGAGAGAAATAGGGTTTTGATGTTTTGGCCCTAAGTCTTGGCTTGGTTGTGTTTAATTCATAGATGAAATGTTTTTCAGAAAAAAGTCAATCCAGTTTTAAAAGCGGTCTCCAGTTTGATTTTATTTAGACCCGTACCCGCACCTCATTTGTGCTTAAAAATTCGGTTCGGGCCCCGCACCGGAAAAAACCCGTATTTTTCAGTCTTCATTATTCGGGTTTCGGTTTAAAAATGCGGCTCGGATTTTTTTGCTCAGCGCCAGCAAATTGGCAATAGTTGGGCTTTGACCCATGCGGTACAAGTGTACAATCCATCAATCTGAAATAGGGTCAAGTTTTGGACTGAAACTCTAGGTTTGTAGTAGCTAGCCCACATATCAATTGATGTATTCAAATGGACTGTTTGGCTTGTATAAGGGCCAAATTGGTCTTCTTTTTCTTTCAGATGTTGACCCTATTTTTTTTTTTTTTTGAAATCAACAGCCCGAAGGCTTTACTCAATTAATAACTTATCAAAACGAACAGCAGAGTTTGCAGACGATGGTAATCCATCATCCCATACAACTTTACCCAACACACGAGGAAAACAATGAGTTAAAGCATGAGCTACACAGTTATTGTTACGAGACACATGTGACCAAATGACCGACTGAAACTGAGTACTACAAACAAGTATGTCTTCGATCAAAAGTGCAAAGCCACTTCGACCCGTCCTCCTGTCTTTAAGAGCTTCGATAACCTGTAGACAATCGCTCTCAACTTCAACATTTTGAATCCCTCGCTGCACCGCCTCCTCCAGCCCATCAAGCACCGCACACGCCTCAGCCACAGGAACCTCCCAACTTTGCTCTCGGCTCGTTGACACGCCCCACATCACATCTCCATTTGAGTCTCGACACACGACCCTCGTGGTCACTCCCTCACCCTCCTTCATCCCCGCGTCAACATTAATTTTAACATACCCAGGCCGCGCTCTCTTCTACCCTCCTTCCTCCCTCTCCCCACTCTTCAATCTTCCCGCGCCTGCTGTACTCCGAGCCGCCTCCCCACAGTCCCCCACCCCCTCATTAATCACATCCCTAGTCCTTCTCACGATTTGCTCCGGGTCAACTGGAATATTGTCGAAAATGACCTTATTACGGTGTTCCCAGATAGCCCAACATCCCACCATTAATTTGACACCCTCCGTCACACACATCTCCTGCCAACAAGCCTCCACCCATTCCATCACATCGCTCCCTTGTTTCTCCGCCACACCCTCGACCCCCAAACCATCCCACACCCACTTTGCCACCCCACAATCCCGAAACAAACGTAAACTAGACTCAATAGAAGACTGACATAAAGAACAAATAGTAGACTCACCTCCAACTCGTGCCACAATGTTCGCCCTCGTAACTAGTGCTTCGCTACACAGTTGCCAAAAGAAAAGTTTCACGCGAGGCCAAACCGAAAAGTTCCACAGCCGCTTCCAAAGTCGCTTAACTCTATCACCATCCGAGCTATCAGCCACATCCCCCACCTCACCAGCCAGCATCTTATACGCGCTCCGAACGGTGTATATACCATCTCTTTCCTGCCCCAAATACCATATGTCCCGCGGTCTGTTAGGACTGACCCGAATATTTCTTATCCGTTCCCTTTCAAACTCCAGAAAGAAATGGTTTAGCTTCGCCTCATCCCAATCGGTCCCATTCGGCATAAGCAGGTCCGCAACCCTCAACACCTTGTTCCCCGGACCACACGGCGATATAACACGCCCAGAATGCGAGTTTGGAATCCACGCCTGACCCCATATCAACGTATCTAAGCCATCACCAATACGCCGTCGCAAGCCTTGGTCCATGACCTTTCGAGCATCGAAAATGCTTCGCCACGTATAGCTGGGATTACTACCCAATCTAGCGGTCATAAAATCATCACTCGGGATCGCCTTCATCAAACGGGTCCAGTGGCTGTCCGGATTGGTTATAAGACGCCACGCCTGCTTGCCCAGCAACGCAAGATTGAACAGCTGGAAATCGCGAAAGCCCATCCCTCCCACTCCTTTAGGCCGAGCCATCCGTTTCCACGCCACCCAATGAATCCCTCTCTTGTTCTCGTCATGTCCCCACCAAAATCGGGCCACAATCGATCGCAACTCGTCACAGAAACTAGCGGGAATTTTAAACACACTCATCACACAGGTAGGGAGCGAATTGGCAACAGCCTTTATGAGAATCTCCTTACCAGCCCTCGACAACATCTTCCCACGCCATCCTTGTAAACGTTTGCAAAGCTTATCGCGAAAAATATCCGTTATAACCTTCTTCGATCGACCAATAACCGTGGGCAGGCCCAAATAACGAGCCTGCTCCTCAACCTGCACGACCCCTAACTCAGCCGCAATGATATCCCTTCTCCCCCTCTCCATTCCTCTACTAAACGAGACAGTTGCCTTGTCAAGACTCACTAGCTGACCCGAGGCTCGCTCATATCTCCTCAAAATATCTATAATAACCGCTGCATCCTCTAAAGTGGTCCGCGAAAAGAAAATGCTATCGTCAGCGAAGAGAAGATGCGAAATCGTAGGGGCCGAATCAGCAATACGAATCCCATGCAGCGAATTGTTCTCCACAGCTCTTCGGATCATATTAGACAAGGCCTTTTTCTTCGGGATTAAAACAATATTGGTCTTATTTAGACCACTCGGAGAAACTTCGCCTCTCAGGACACCAAGGACCGTATGCACCACATCTGGACCAATAATTTGCCAATAAGATTGATAGAATAAGCCATTCATACCATCCGGACCGGGAGCTTTTAAAGGATGCATTTGATTAAGAGCCTCGACGACCTCAGCTTCACTATAATCAGCTCGTAAAACTCGGTTCATATCGTCAGTAATTCGCCCCTCAAGCCCGAGTAAGACATCATCAAAATTTCTTGGTTCGGCCGAAGTGAACAGTTCCTGAAAATAGCTATTAACAACCATAGACACAGCCTCATCACCTACCCGTTCCCGTCCCTCATCATCGACAAGCATCCCGATAAAATTCTTCCTCTTTCTTTCCCCCGCTCTATTGTGAAAAAACTTCGTATTCCGGTCCCCATCCCGTAGCCAAAGAGCACGCGAGCGTTGCCTCCAATATTGTTCTTCTTGCTTATAGAGCCCAGCTATCTCAGCTATCAATTTCCTTCGTCTTTTCACAGCCACTTCCGAACGATCCCCCTCATTTAACCGGGCCAATTGTCTGCGTTTTGCCTCCAAAGCTCGATTTATTTTGCCTATACTGATCTTCTTCCAGGCTTGCAGCTCTCGTGCACATCCCCGTAAGGCTTCCATCAGATTCCCATTGCCTCTCTCCACCCCACGGACTATAGCATCTTCACACCCCTCCTCCCCCACCCAAATTTGTTCAAATCGAAAACGACTCCTCGCCTTTCCCCCAATCTCCCATTTGTCAAAAACCAGCTTGATAGGTGCGTGGTCGGACCATTCCCGATCAAGATGAAAGAGCCGTGTATAGGGGTAAAGATCGTGCCAAGAATCAGAGCATAAGGCACGGTTCAATCGACATTGTCGATTATCTAGACCTGCTTGACCATTATCGAATGTAAAAGCGTATCCTTCCCATGGAACATCCTTCAGCGCACAATCATCAATCGCAGGTTGGAAGTTATTCATTTGCCATTGAGCCCGACTGCCCCTTTCATCTCCGTAGAAAAAAGAATCTCATTAAAATCCCCCACACAAACCCATGGTAAAGATGATTGTCCATGGAGAAGACGAAGGAGCTCCCAAGAAAGATGACGGTCTGAGACCGCTGGCCAGCCATAGAAGCCCGTGACTCTCCATTCTTTCTCCCCCTCTCGAACATGGAAATCCATGTGATGAACAGAAGCCGACACAAACCTACAATCCACCTCCCTCTTCCATAAGAACGCGAGACCCCCCGATCTTCCCATGCTATCAACGTCAATCCCATCATAGCCATCTAATTTCTCACTCACCCTCCGCATATCACGACCACAAAGTTTTGTCTCGCATAAAAACATCATGGCCGGGGCTTCCCTTCGTACCAAAGTACGAAGGGCATTCATCGTGTCGGGGTTGCCCAAACCCCGACAGTTGAGACTTAGGAGATTCATTGGGCCTGGCGGGGTTGAGATACCTCAACCTCCGCCTCAGGTACTAAGACGCCCCCGTCTAAAATTGTCTTCATTCGTTTTTCACCCCCAACAGCCAACTCATCATCCCTGCTCCTTTTACTGCCACATCCACTACTAACCTCACCCACCGGCTCCCTCTCTCCCACCCTTGCCAGTTTCTTCCACTCTATGCGCTTTCCTCCCCCTGTCATATTATGAGTCCCTACCCCTGTCATACTTTTAATTCCGCCACTCATATCAGCACCCGTCATCTTCTCCACCTCCACAACTGCCTCCCTCCCCCCTTTTTCGTAATGCTGTACAACAGTATCGTCAACAACAATTTGCTCCCCTTCAGAACCACCCTCATTCCCCCTTCCTGAGTTCTCATCCTCCCCTAGCACCACGCTCAAACTCTTTGTCTGCTGCTGCCCATTATTGACCACGCCTTCCACCCGCTCCCTCCCCCCTGAAGCTGTTCTCGCCTTTTTAGTTTTAAGGTCAATAGCAATTGATTGTAATCTTTCAATCATCGAACTAATATCCTTCTCCTCTGCACGTTTCTTCTCTGCATCAAACAACCCATTCAAATCCCTCTTCGCCTGACCTCCCCCATCTGCCTTCGTCTTAGTAACCTTCCACGGGGATGCCCGGAGCCACTCCCCAAAAGGAAGCTCATCCTCCTCATACGGCCCATTGTCGCAGTCCTTTTCCCCATGACCCATCACTCCGCAACCATAACAAAAGATAGGTAACCTCTCATATTTTACATCAAAATTCACCACCCTCCCTTCCTTCATTTTAATAGGAATTGTAGCTTTTAGGGATTTACGAACATCATGAATTACTCTAACTCGTATGGCCCTATCCAGTTCAGTATATTGGCTATCATCGGCTGCAACAAATGTACCTAAGCTTACCCCAATTCACCGTATATTAGCCTGGCTTGTTCTCCCCGATATAGGAAGATTGTACACTCGAGCCCAAATGGGAAAATGGAAAAGAGGTACGTCAGTAACCTTACCAGAGCGATTAGGTTCATTGAAACACCAAACAAATTTCTCGAAGTGCCATGGCTGCCCTTCAAGAACTCTCGCTTTATCCCTATCCCCTTCGAATCGAAATATAAAGATCTTTTCCTTCGCGTCAACAACATTGCCAAGGATCGATTTTGAGGGGTTCCACAGCCGTACCATAGTGTCGATGGCCGCCTTCACATTCAAAGCCCTCGATGCCCATAATTTCCCAACTAGAACCTTGCTATCAACCTTCGAATTGCCCTCGTCCTCCCATTCGAAAACCGTGTGTTCGTTCTCCTCTTCGCATATAACCGGCCCCTTATCTTTTCGATTTGCCTCTCGTGAAGAACTCATCCTTTGTACCTGCATAGAAAACAAAAACTACAAGCGAAAACAACGTGGAAAGACCTCTCACACGATCAAAAATCGTGAGAAAGAGCCTCGAGTAAGAGGATGAACCCTAAGATTTTTAGACGGAAACCCTAGGAACCCTAGACAATACCAACATGATGTTGACCCTATTTGATTACTCATATCTAGCCTCCCCTTAATCTGACCCTAACCCGAATCAACCGTCAATTATTTAGTTTTTATTTTCAAAAATATGCCTGAATCCGGCCAACATGTTGCCAAGTCCTAAGACTAAGTTTATTCAAGGATCGAAAATGAGTCTTTAACAACAGTAAAAAAGACTCACGTCACCATTAAGACTTAACTCAGACTCTCTTATTTATTCCACTTTATCGCTCAAACCTATCAAAAATCTCAACAACAGTATAAATGACTCACTCTTACACAAATAAAACACTATTTACGGGTCTTAAAGTGAGTCTTGGAAATCCAAGACCCACTCTAAGACTTTGCTATAGTAAAGTTGCTTTTTCTTTATTTCTTGGCTGGTATTGTTGCTCATACCCATCGCTCGTCCCCTGTTAATCTTAGTCTAACCCACCCTAGGCCAAGTGAGAGTCCGGGATGAACGTCCCGCCTCCATTACCATCCGCCTTCATATGCAAACTAGTCAAGGACGACTCGCTATTCATTCTTTTCCTCCAAACCCCCAATTTATACAAGCCCGTAATAGCGAAAAATCCCTTCCTTGGCATGTCTTCGAAGAGGTATTTAAGCAAATATAATTGATCACAACATACATTCGACTTATTCAAACAATGAGCAAAATGCACTTGAATGATATAGTAATATTTTTACATGTTATTCACATATACTTGAATTAAAGTACATGTTATTTTGGTCCATCATATATAAATTTTAAACAACGCATATTATTCTAGTCTTCATCACTCGGTCTGTGGCTCTTGAATTCTTGATGTAGGCCGAGGTCCCCTATTCTCTTCATTGAATTATCGCTTTAAGCATTTTTTTCAGGTATTGACGATTATTCCTCCTAAAATAAAATAAAGCAAACCAACCAAAACGTCAATAATAACATCAATTGTAGCTACATAAACGATTTTGTTTTTGTTTTTAATATTACTCACCAAATTATTTATCGTTTTGGCACTATTTCAACCCAATGGGTCCACGTTATCATTTTCTGGGATCTTATGAAAAGCCGCAGTGACTTTAAATTAGTGCTAGGTGAAATTTTTAGAAAAAAAAAACCTCCTCCTAGGATTTGAACCTGGTACTTGCGACTTTAGTCCTATGTGAAATTTTAGAAGAAGAAGAAAAAGAAGATGAATACCATTAGGATGAAGAACTTGTCCAGTCATAAAAGACGAGCACTCATTGTTAGCAAGGAAAACATAGGAAGGTGCCATTTCGAAAGGCTCTGCGATTCTACCAATAGGCTCTTGGAAACCGAGATGGGTAACCATCTCGGCTGGCCATGAAACCACTTGGAGTGGAGTCCAGACGCCACCTGGTGCAACCCCGTTCACCCGGATTCCCCGCTTAATGAGCTGCAAGGCGAGGCTTCTGGTGAAGGTAACGATAGCCCCTTTAGTGCAACTGTAATCTAGTATGTCTGCATTGCCTGTGTAGGCTACTACTGAAGTTGTGTTGATTATCGCGCTTCCTTCCTTCATGTATTTTAGCGATTCCCTTGCCATGAATATATAAGAAAAGATGTTGGTTTCAAATGTCCTTCTAAGCTGCTCCTCTGTAATGTCCTCTATACTCTCAGTATAGAATTGGACAGCAGCATTATTGACAAGGACATCGATGCGACCAAAGAGGATGGCCACTTGATCCACCACTTGGCGACATTGGGATTCAGACCTCAGATCAGTTGGGATTGCGACCGGATCACTTGCATCACTCGCCTTTGCTTGTTTTATAAGGGCGAGGGCGTCACTTGCATCTTGATCCTCTTGTCCTGGAACATAAGTAAAGGCCACGGTTGCGCCTTCTAGTGAGAAATAGTAGCATACCGCTCTTCCGATTCCTGAATCACCTCCTGTTACTAATGCCACCTTTCCCTGCAATTTGTCACAATATCACATATTTGCAAAGACGAATTTCATACATTTGATTAAAATATTCCTCACAAAATAATAAAAGTGTAAACTTCCTGTTTGAAAATCTACCTTTAAAAACAATCATTTCAATAATATGATAATTATTGTAGTCGTACTACTACTACTACTTGTATGATAATAGTTGTATATTTAAAAATAATCATTTCAATAATACGATAATTATGTTATGACATGATCGATTCCTACAAAAGATAATAAAATGTTAATTACAAAATTCATATATCGTGCAGTCCAATTCCATTATGAAGGTAGATGTATGTCTAACCTGAAGTTTGTTCGAGGGTTTGTAATTGGGATCAACGGAGATTGGAAGCGGGCACATCAAGTATTGTTTTCCGGGTTGTGTATCCTGATGCTGTGCTGGGTATTTTCCACCTGGATATGCCATTGAATTTGCCTTGCTTTAAAGTTCAAATTTAAACAAAGATGAGTTTATTACTACTACTACTCTTTTGTTATGTTTTCTGTGAATTTGTATGTAAACAAGTGTATATATTTATAGGACATATATGTACGTGCATGTAATCTCACGTACGTTTTTGTTAATGGTGATCACTGACTCATTGGTCCAAAATCGACATATCTTAAGGATTTAAGATATCATATGCCATTAATTGTTAAACACAAATTCTCAATATAGACACATCCGTCTATAATTATAGACGGGCAAAATATCCACCACTTTAAGCATAAGACAAGTAACAAGTTGTATAGTGGACTCAAAAATATCACCACTTTGAACATATTTGACCCATCTTTTACTTTTGACGGATATATCTGTCTATAATGAGATAAATTGTTTTTTTTTGAAATTGGCATCTCATTAATAATCAACTAAGCGTAGATTACAATGAAGATAACAAATAGACAAAGGAAAATCAAGATTGCTAACGTAAAAAATACATTCAAAATAACTATCTAAATACTGGTAATGGCGCTGCCGCTCCAAAATCATAAATTTCTTGAATCTATGAATAATCGATGTCTTTGCATCCTTCTTGATGGAGGGAAACAGTGTAGCCGTCTTGATGTATTCATCCACGAAACAAATCTGATAATCTCCCCGTCGATTAAAACTTATTAAATTGATAACAATCCCACGAAAAAATGGAAAAACCCCGAATGTAGGGACGGAACAACAGATCTCACCAAAAGGGAGACTATTATTGAAAATAAGATAGATCTGCATAATATTAGTTGTTTAAGAAAGCTTTTGTGGGGCTTACCATCGATGGATGATCGATGGAAGCCCCCGAATAATAATGGAGGCTAGGTTTTTAGAAAGGCTTTTTTTTTATAATGAGATAAATTGTTAATTAAAAGGAAATTGACAAATATGGACGTGCAATTGCATGTATGTGTATCTATACAACCCCAACCCCGTTGTTTCGGGCACTTTCAGCGTGCAATTGCATGTATGTGTATGAGTGTATCTATACATCCCCAACCCCGTTGTTTCGGGCACTTTCAGAATTCAGCCTACTAGATAGAGAGAAAAATGTGTTAAAAACGGTGGTTGTCAATACACCGGTTTTTTTTCATGGTATTCTTCTGTAAAATCATCTTAAAAAACATTCCTATCTATTAAAAGAATAGATGGATCTAAAACTTTTTGCTAAAAAATCATCTTTGTAAATAACGAAGATAATTTTTTTTTTTTGAGGGGTAAAAGGTGTATTAGATTTAAATAAAAGCAGACATAATGTCTGAAGTGACAACATCTACAATCCTCTCGGGGCACAGCTCAACCCACACCCGAGTCGAATAGTCCAACGGCATATAGTGAGCCATACCATGTGCCGCCTCATTACCTGATCGTTTAACAAAAGCAAAACATAAAGACTCAAAACTCGACTTTAAATCTATAATTTCCTTTATCACGACACCGAGGTAGCTTGTCGGGGCGGCGGGGCCTCATTAGCTTTGAGCGTATTGATGAGCACCAACGAATTCGACTTCGCAATGAGGGACCTAACATCCATCTGCATCGCCAAATGATTATATTTTATTTCATTAAATAATATTTTCATTAATATTAATCTTTTCATCAAATTATACATTATTTTCACTAAATTCTAAACTATATTCTCTTAATTAAAATATAAACAAATTTAATATAAAACTATAAATTGCTACATATTTTTATTGATGCTAGCTATTATTATTTGAGAATAACTTGACCTAGATTATGTATAAAACAAACTGTAAATCACTGTTATTACTTTCGTGGCAACAAAAATTAAGAGAATTTAAAATTTTAAACCATTAGCTTTGTGGTATAAAAAATATTTTGTTTAAAATACATTTTAGTACATTACTCAATGCTCGTGACTAATAGTTAGTTAATTTTGTTTTCCTCAAAGCAAAATACGATGACGACAAATACGAACAATTAATGAGATAACACTATTATATAAGTAATTTATTAAAAATAAAAAACTCTATATATCGCATTTGTTGCACGGGGTATAAACTAGTTGTTTATTAATTGGGTTACGTAAGGGGCATTGCCATCCTATACCTTCCATGAGTCCCACCTAAGTAACACTAAAACAGACACAAACATAGACACATGATACAACATCCCATGAAATTTAGGACACGGAACACGTTATTTAAATTTAATAAAATATACTGTATATTTTATAGTTATATACTCCCTCCGTACTAAACCAAAGGTAACACTTACTATAAATGGACGTACCACACCAAAGGTAACATTCCTTATTTGGCCCACCACATTACCAAGTTATCCTTATACCCATTTGATATTTACACAAAATGTCATTACATACCCCACCTACCAACTCACAATTAAACCCACAATTACATTCCCCACCTATTTTTTTCCTCTTTACCCTTACTTTTTCCACTTTTTCTTAAATACTCCATTTTTCCCTACGTTACCTTTGGTATGGTACAGAGGAAGTATATCATATCGTTTTATTTTTTAAATGTGTGTGATATTAAATTTAATTAAAACTTGATTAAAATCTCACCTTAGCTATAACTAATTCTCATTTCCCATCCAAACCCATTTTCTAATCAATCTCTTTCGACAGCTCATTTCTCGTCTAAAATATAACATGTTTAGGCATACATCCGACGAGTATCGGTGTTCGACACCGTGTCGGACACGAGATGGCTAGTTGACAGGAGTGTCCATACTACCTAACCTTTCAGGCTTCCACCATTTGTCTCCTAGGAGTACACAATACCATACAGCCTAATCAATAAAAGAATTAAATAAAAACGCCAATTATAAATAATTAAATACTTCGTATAATTTAAATAGAGTGTACTCCGTAAAAAAATTATCGTTAATTAGGGTACGATGATCCATGGCTTGCACGGAACAACCTCATCATGATTCATGACCTAAGAAATTTTCTCTACCACCATACGACACGCTGTCATTGCTTTTCTTGAATTTTTTTTTGGCAAATTTAACAAAAATATCCAACCTTTCACAGTTTCACTCATCTTTTAATAATAACCCAACCTTACAAGTTAAATGAAAATAATCTCACGTTTTAATGCTTATCACAAAAATATCTCAACACTAACCTTAGTTAAGTTTTAATACTAAAAAGTAATAATAAATTAGATTAAATTAGCTTAATCCATTAGGGTGTTAGATTAAGACCTCCTTCAAATAAACAATTTACCAAACTGGCAATATTGCCAACAACACTTTCGGCAAACAACCCACTACTGCCATTAAATCTTGTGCAAAAAAATGGTACAAAAGACAAATTAAAGAAATGAATCGCAACAAGAACAAACCCACTTGAGAAAGAATCACAAGTTTAGAAATAGACTCCAGCATAATTAACTATTGGAGAAATTCTAGAAAGGTCTAATCTTTTTACTTTATCTAGTTTTATGCCCGTGCAAATTTGCATGAGATTGAATATTTTATAATTTGGCAAAATGCATAAGTTTTGGAGAAAAAAAAAGTGTGATGTAATAGCATGAGATAATGCAAGATACATAATACTTTGTATCATTACAAATATATATATTCAATAAATAGAAGCCAATGAAAAACTAATAACGTCTTACAAAAGTCATTCCAAATTTATTTTATTTTCATATTACTGATGTTTAAAAAAAATTATCATTATTTTATTAAGCTTTTGTTGAACTTGTAAGTTCATCATGATGAAGACTAGTAATTGATTGATTATAGATGTGTACACGAGAGAGAAAGAGATAGAGAAAGAGAGAGAGAATGATATGTTGAATGTTTTGTGTATTGAATAATATGAGTAAGTTAATTGCAATGATTGAGGACTAAGCCTTTTATACAGTTGGATTAACCGACATAAGGGGAAATTAGTTAACTCTAACCAAGATTAGTTAACTCTAACCAACTCTAACAAACTTAGTTATAACACTAGTAGAAAAAACCTCTATCACGACGCGGTTATTGTGGCGGTTTTAATAGAAATGACGCGAAAAGCCCAATAAATTGGCGGGAACGAAATTTTTATGTATGTAGGAGGTCTATTGTGGTGGTTTAAGTAAGAATCGACGTGATAATAGAAGCTTTTTATGGCGGTTCTAAATAGAAAACGCCACCATAAGTCAATTGTGGCGGTTATATTAACAACCAACGTTAATAATGACGCTAGAAGTTAATAAGAAATGAAAATTTTTTGGGCTAAAAAACCGCCATAATATATTTTTGTGTCGGTTTTTAATACAACCGACTTTAATAGCAAAATAAAATAAACCGTAAAACCCTTTAGAATTCTCTAACACACAGTTACCCCTTCGATTCGTCTTCCAAGATTCTCACTAGCTCTGCACCACCATCTTCATCCTCATAAACCCCATCCCAGAGTTCTCACCATGTCATTCTCTTCATCATCAACACCACATTATCTTCATCGTATCCCTCAATCCCAGATAATAATGAACAACAAACATCAAAAATCAACCAAGTATTACAGTACCATAAACAAACCTCACCCAATATGCAAGAAGTCCAGGTCGTCTAGATTGGGCCAATCAACCCAACCCATTTAGAAGGTACATCTCTTCCCCATTAATCAATCTTCAGCATTTTCCAATTACTGATAAAGAACAAGGAAAACAAATCGAATCTTTCATACTTTTCTGTGTTTAATTCACTTCCTGCTTCAAAATCCATCTTTTTTCATCAATTTCTCAGTTTTTGTATGATTCGCCGACAACAGCATGTTCGCCAACCATCTCCAATGTCGCTGCTTCTATTGTTGCTCATGCCCTCGATGCTCCTGCCATGGCATCCACTTCGCCTAAATACATCGCTGGTACAACTCGAGACTCTAATCTATAAACCCCAAATTAAAACCCTAGTTAATCTTGTTTTAATCTAATTTGATATTTTTCAGACATAGGTTGTTGATAGTGTTGTTCGACTTTAAACTTGCTTCTGGTCATTAATTTTATCAATTTTCGATTCAACTTTGTAATTTGCAGGTGTTGATTTTAATCTAATTTCTGGTATGTTAATAAGTTTTCTATTGATTTTTTCTAATTTGCAGGTGATGTCATTTATGAACTTGAATTGATTCGGCTTTTGTATTAGGTGAATTAAATTGTGATTATTGTGATGGGTTCTAACATTTGTAGTTAATTATCAATATGTGTTTCGGGTTTTGTCAATCTAAGCTCCTTTAACGCTAGAATCATCATCATCATCATCAGTTCTTTGAACAACAGATGTCAGTTCTTTCTGCTAAAATACAACCACAATGCTTTTTTCTTGTAATTTAATTTTGTTTGTTCATTTGATTTACAATGCTGGTGTGTCTGATTGACTTGTGCCAATTATGTAAATTGGTTCATATTTCGGGATTCTGGAATTTTACCTTTATATCTTAGTTTCTTTGAGTGTTCTGTTCTTTATAGGATTGGATTAGATTTTGTTTGATTGGAGCCCTTTTTAAATGTTTGTTTGATTGTTATCATAGATTATTCACCTGCACAAAAATTTCAGAAAACCCTAAATGCATCGGCACCGACCTTTCACCTTCAGGCTGCCTCTTGATGTTCTTCCTCAAACCGCAATCGTTCAAGGACAGCTTATGCAGTTTATTATGAGACAATTCATTTCATTAGTACATCTCCCTTCATCTTTCTTCTTTTAACCATCCATCGATAGGTCTTTAATAGTGACTCTAAATCCGGATGTATTAATTAGACAAAAGTGTGTAATGACTTTCTCCATTTTCCGCTATTTGGGTGTCCATGTACTGATGTTTCATGAATTTAAAGTTATATCGTCTTAAATGAAAGAAAACTATTTTATCAATAGTAGGACTACCTTCTCCTTTTTGTTTGTCATTCTAACTTTTGCATCTCTAAAAGGGAAATTAGTCAATATAAGTGAACATAGTGACTAAATGAACTTCCCACTTTATTTGAAACTTAATTAGCCATTCTACATTTTGTGTAGCTTTCAAATTTCAGCGGTTGATTTTGAAATTTTCAGATTGTAAGGGTGGAGAAGGAGAGGTACCTAAACGGCATCAATGTGAGTTCATTACCTGCTCTTTTACATCAGTTCCGTTTTCATTTTTTTTGGGACCATGAGTCTATGACTATGTTATCAGGTAACATTCAGTAGGTAACATTCAGTTTTATCAATAGTAGGACTACCTTCTCCTTTTTGTTTGTCATTCTAACTTTTGCATCTCTACAAGGGAAATATAGTCAATACAAGAGAACGGAGTGACTAAATGAACTTCCCTCTTTATTTGAAACTTAATTAGCCATTCTACATTTCGTCTAGCTTTCAAGTTTCAGCGGTTGATTTTTAAATTTTCAGATTGCAAGGGTGGAGAAGGAGAGGTACCTAAATGGCATCAATGTGAGTTCATTACCTGCTCTTTTAAATCTAGCATCAGTTCCATTTTCATTTTTTTTGGACTATGAGCCTATGACTGTTATCAGGTAACATTCAGCTATAAGGCCATTCTACACAATGCCTTGCTACGATGACCCTAACTATAGCAATTCCTTTGATGTCTTTATAAGAGGCAAGTGCAAATTGTTTTGCAGTTTAAGTTTCGTTCTTGTTTTGGCTCCATCTCTTCATTTGGTCTATTTTTATTCAATTTTTTCCCCTTTACTAGCAAGTTATATATTCTAGGGCAAGTATTGTTGTGCATGACGAATAATTGCCCTATCTTTTTTTTTTTTTTTTTTGTGTTCTGTAAAAATTTTTATACAAGGCACAACTAACTAGTCGCATTATGTATTTTTATTTTTATTTTCTGCTGCTTTTATATTATCTTTCAGTTACAAACTCCATTATCCCCATCTTTTACTTCTTTACATGTTAGCACTCTTATAATTGTACAAAATATGATTTTGAAAATGCAATTTTTTTCGTAACACAGTGCACCTCACATGCATAAGTTGCCTATTGTCTCATGCTTTGCGGCTCTTTGCCAAGGCCCCTTGTTATCTTGGTTCGCCCAATGCCTTCTGAGTTAAGATTAAGATACAAGTCACGAGAATTATTAGAGTTGAACATTGTTAGCTTGATTGTTGCAAACTTGGGGAAAATGAATCTGCGTTAGTTGTGAAGAACTAATATGTTCTATGTTTGTAGATAGCTTTGATTTTGGCATTACAACGTGTTGCTAGGTAACTGACTCAGCTGATAGGTGACCTAGAAATGGTGCTAGGTAACTGGCCAAGCTGATTTCATATACTCCTCACACTCAATTATATGTTGGTTGCTGGTATTGTATACATTTCAGATCAAAGATAGATTGCTAACGTCTGGCATGTTGATTGCAGCTATTTTTTGAGAAGGTAATTTCTTATTTCCATTCATGGTATGGTTATTTATCTAGTTATAGATTTATATTCTTACTAATTGTCCTATTTGTTAACTATAGATTATGGCGGAATCAACCATGTCAAATGGCGATATTTATGAGATCAAAGAAGAGTGGGCTACCAAATGTTTAGAGAACTTGTAGATTAGTTTATGAACTAAGGCGTGTATGTTATTCATACACTTGGATGTATCTTTGGTAATACTGATGTAAGTTTGTTAAACTTGTATTGCTAGGAATACTATAAATGTGGTTACATTTCTATCGCCACGTCTTATTTTGTTCATATAATATTTAGAATTATCAAATTTATGGGTAGGTGAGGCCAAAATTTCCGTAGATAATTTTTATTTCAAAAAAAATATATATATAAAATGATTATGGCGGTTCCTTTAGAAACGACGTCAAAAGATTAAATATTTTGCCCTGCATTCGAAAATAATTTCGCCTTTAGTGGCGGTTCTTTACCAAACAACCGACGTTAATAATTACCTTTAGTGGCGATTTTGTAACAACAACCGACGTTATACTAACCTTTCGCAACGGTTCTGAATCTACAACCGTCGTTATAGAGAACGTGTAGTGGTGTAATGATATTATTGAAATACCATTGGTGGCGGTTTTCAAACAATAACCGCCACAATAGATGAGTTATAGTGGCGGTTTTTGTCTAACAACCGTTGTTTTATATAAGTCTATAATGGCGGTTTTGTTCAATAACCGCCACTGTAGGTGAGCTATAGTGGCGGTTGTACAACCGCCGTAAAAGTATATACGACCCCGTGATATACGACGGACCCAAAACCTTTAAAAACCGCCACAAAAGGTCATTTATGACCGCCACCGTAGAGGTTTTTTCTACTAGTGTAAGTTTGTTAGAGTATATTCTATCACTCCTCCTCAAGGTGGAGGGTGTGAAAACATCCCCAGCTTGGATTGAATGTGATTATGCTGAGGGCCAGATAATGCCTTTGTGAAAATATCAGCATGCTGTTGTTTGGTAGGTATGTAGGATAGATCAATGAGTCCTGCTTGAAGTTTCTCACGCACAAAGTGACAGTCAAAGTCTATATGCTTGGTTCTTTCGTGAAAGACAGGGTTCTTAGCAATGTGTATAGCAGCTTGGCTATCACATTTAACTGGTATAGGAAGAATGTCAGGCACATCAAGCTCATACAGTAGCCTGCTTAACCATGCCAATTCTGCAGTTAGTCTTCGTAGTGACCTGTATTCTGCTTCAGCAGAAGACAAGGATACTGTCTGCTGTTTTTTTTATTTCCGTGAAATGAGAGAGCCACCCAGAAATACTAAGTAGCCACTGACAGAACGTCTGGTCTCAGGACAAGCAGCCCAGTCAGCATCACAGAATCCTTGTATGGCATAAACAGGCTGTGCAGTCATTAAAATACCCTGATAAGGGTCTTTAGATATGTATCTCAGCACATGTATGGCAGCTGACCAGTGTTGCTCTCTTGGGAAGGCCATAAACTGACTTAGCAATTGAACAACAAAGGAGATATCAGGTCTTGTGTTAGTCAAATAGTTCAGCTTGCCAACAATTTTCCTATATTCAGTTGGGTTATTAATTAGTTCTCCTGTATCAACTGTTAATCTGATTGTAGGATCTAGAGGACTGTTGACAGGTCTTGTGCAATCACATTTGAATTCTTGGAGTAACTCAGTAGCAAATTTTCTTTGGGTGATAACCATTCCATTGCTCACTTTTGTGAACTCCATTCCTAGAAAATAGCTGAGACAACCCAAGTCCTTTATTTTGAAAGTAGCATCTAAATATTGTTTTAAATTTTCTATTTATTGAGCATGATTCCCAATCATGAGAATGTCATCAACATAAATGGCCAAATAAACCACCTTGTCATCTACTTTCTTTGAAAAAAGAGAGTAATCATTTAGAGATTGCTTGTAACCTTTGTTTCTTAATGCTTCACACAGCTTAGCATTCCACTGCCTTGAAGCTTGTTTCAAGCCATAAAGGGATCTTTCCAACTTGTAAACCATGTTAGGTTGAGAAACCTCTAAACCATGGGGTAATTTCATGTAAACTTCCTCATGTAAATCCCCATGTAAGAAGGCATTATTAACATCTAACTGACACAACTGCCATCCTTTCTTTATTGCTACTGCTACCAGGGTTCTTATTGTTGTCATTTTAACCACAGGTGAGAAGGTTTCAGTGTAGTCAATGCCTTCTTTTTGTGTAAAACCTTTGACTACTAACCGTGCCTTATACCTTCCAATTGTGCCATCAGACTTTTGTTTAACCTTGAAGACCCACTTACATGATATGGCCTTCTTGCCTACTGGTAAAGGAACCAGTGTCCAAGTCCCATTGAGTTGTAAGGCTTTAAACTCAGCTGCAATAGCTTCTTGCCACTCTGGGAATTTAGCTGCTTCATCATAGCTTCTAGGTTCTTGGATAGGAACAACTGTAGACAAGCTAGAGGCAGAAGCACAAAAAGAACTAGGGAAACAGATATTATCCCACAAATTTGTTAGAGTATGACAGCACACAGCATTACAGTTTTTCTGCTGTGGACAAACATAGTCCTGCAGATATGATGGTGGTCTAACAGTCCTAGTAGAAGTCCTTGTGTTGTTCTGGACAGTGACTCTAGGTATTGGTGCATTGGTTTGTGAAGGGGTTGTACTAGTTTGGGGAATAAGAGTTTCATTAAGAATGTTAGGTACCTGATCATTAGATGGAATTTGAGTCATAGTAACAGTGTTTGGTGTCACAGTCTGTGTAAAGATACTAGGTGTGACAGAAGAGTCAGTTACAGGTACAGGTATATAATTTTGATCAGAATGATTAACATATGGGTAAATGTCCTCATGAAAAATAACATCTCTAGAAAAAAGAATAGACTTATCTTCTAAATTTAACAATTTATAGGCCTTCTTTCCATATGGGTAGCCTAAGAAAACACAAGATATAGCCCTAGGAGCAAACTTATCCCTGCCAGGTTTAGTGGTAGATGCATACACAAGGCATCCAAAACTCCTCATGTGATTTAAATCTGGTATCTTGCCAAAAAGAACTTGAAAAGGAGACAAACCTTGAAGAACTCTAGTAGGCAATCTATTAATTATATAAGTGGCAGTGAGAATACACTCACCCCAGTATTTAGTAGGCAAGTTAGACTGAAATTCTAGGGCTCTTGCATGCTGTTTCTAACAAGTGTTTATGCTTTATTTCTACAACACCATTTTGTTGAGGAGTGTGAAAACAGGAGGTTTGATGAATAATACCTTGATCAAGAAGATATTGTGCCAAAATATTGCTTGTACCCAACTCAAAAGCATTATCAGATCTAATGACTTTAATCTTTCTACCAAATTGAGTATCAACCATGGCAATAAAAGTTTTTATGAAAACAAAAGCATTACTCTTGCAAGACAAAAGATGAGTCCAAGTACATCTACTGAAGTCATCTACAATAGTAAGAAAATATTTGTATCCATTATATGTCTGTGTATGATAAGGACCCCATAAATCAATATGAACTAAGTCAAAAGGTGCAAAAGAGATGGATTCACTTAGCTGAAAGGAAAGTTTGTGTTGCCTAGCCTTGGCACAAATAGAACAAGAAGTGAAATTGCATTTATTATCATTCACATTACAAATCTGCAACTGTTTCAGTTTATACAAAGGTAAATGCCCTAATCTGTTATGCCAAATATCACTAGTTACATTATTTACTACAGAATTGAGACTATGCTTAGTGGAGTTTAACTCAGGAGCAACATCAAGTATCTCTGGAATATGACATGATTTAGACATATCAGCAATATTGAGGTCAGATTGTAGCAGATAAAGATCATTGCAATTTTTACCAAGGACCAAGAGCCTCTTGGAAGAGTCCTGCAAGTAACATAGGTCATGGGTAAAACTAACAGTGGTACCAGTTTGTTTGCTAATTTTACTAATGGATAAAAGATTAATCTTAAAGAAAGGAACATATAAAACATTTTGTAAGATAAAACCAGGAGCTAAAGGGACAGATCCTATAGTGTCAATATAAACAATTTGTCCATTGGGTAAAGAAATGCTATAAGGCTTGTCTAAATATCTAAACTCAGAAAAAGAAGCTTTATTAAAGCACATGTGATCAATGGCACCAGTATCAAGAATCCAGGAATTCAGAAAAGCATTAAAAGAGTTAGAGTAAACATTACCAGCAAAGTTTGTTGCAGAAGCAGGACCAGTGACATTTCCATTTTGATTCTGATGCTGAGTACTACCATAAACTGTAGCTTGCATATTCTGATTCTGAATCTGACCATTATTGAAATTTTGAGTCTGACCATTATTGAAATTTGGATTTGGCAGACTTTCAGTCCCAATAAGATTCTGATATGAGCCAGAAACAACATCTTGACCAAGTACATTTGCTGCAAATTTCCTATTACTGTTCTGTAAGTGCTTCCAGTTGTCAGTCTTATGCCCTGGTTTATTACAGTAGATGCAGAAAAAGGGTTGTTGCTGTCTCTGAAAACTCTGAGTATTCTGGTTATTGGTCATCTGATTGTAGCCAGGAATGAAATTTTTGCCTTTGTAGTTTGCATTTGAGTTACCATAATTGTTGTTCTTCTTATAATTGACATTACTATCTTGAGAGCTTCCCCCTCCTGGATGAGTATATCCCTGAACATTCTGATTATAACCAGCAAATTTATTGAAGTTTTGTGCATTATTGGAATTATTATTCCAGTTATTACCCTTGTAGTTCGTGTTCTTGACATATAATGCAGCAGAATCTGGTTGAAATTGAGTAGTATTAGAATGAATTTCTCTTTGCCCTTCTTCCTGCAAGAGGTTGTTATATATGGAAGTAATCTTTGGCAAGGGATTATGCAATAAGATTGTTCCTCTAATAGTAGCATAGGAATCATTCAAACCCATCAAAAATTGAACAGCTCGCTGATCTTCTTGAAACTTCTGTTGTTTCTCCTGTGCGCCACAAGTGCAAGTACAAGCACAAACAGGATTCATGCCCATGCAGTCAACTTCATCCCAGATAATCTAGAGCTTGGTAAAATACGTTCCAATACTATCATTTCCCTGAGAAAAGTCATTCAATTTCTTCTGAACCCCATATAGTTGAGCCCCATTAGATTGACCAAAACGTTCTTCGAGTTCAACCCAGGCTGCTCTGGCAGTGCTACTGAATAGAATAGACTTTGAAATTTTTGGAGATACACTATTCAAGATCCAAGAAAGAACAGTATCATTGCATCTTCTCCAAAGCAGTGCAGTAGCAGCAGTTGGAGAAGGCCTGGGAATGATTCCATCAATGAAACCGACTTTATTCTTCGCTGATAACGCAATGAGCATTGCTCTTTTCCAACCTCCAAAGCCAGTGCCATCAAAAGGAGCAGCAACCAATTTGTTGCTTAATGTATCAGAATGGTGAATGTAATGTGGATCATCCATTCCAATTTCTGTTGCTGTGGTATTCTCTGTTGTCATTTTCTTGAATATAAAGAAAATTTATGTAAAAGAAGAATATGAAGGTGAAGAAGATGAAGATGCAAAGAGAATAAAAGAGAAAAATACGCGGAAGCTATGCAGAAACAGGTTCAGAATGAACCTGCTCTGATACCATGTTGAACTTGTAAGTTCATCATGATGAAGACTAGTAATTGATTGATTATAGATGTGTACACGAGAGAGAAAGAGATAGAGAAAGGGAGAGAGAATGATATGCTGAATGTTTTGTGTATTGAATAATATGAGTAAGTTAATTACAATGATTGAGGACTAAGCCTTTTATACAGTTGGATTAACCGACATAAGGGGAAATTAGTTAACTCTAACCAACTCTAACAAACTTAGTTATAAGTTTGTTAGAGTATATTCTATCAGCTTTTAATATGTATTTTTGTAAAATTGGACGGATAAACATGTTAGAAATCTAGATCTCTATACTCAACATATTCATATTATATAGTGATTTAATTTAGTCATAAAATTAAACATTGACCTTATGCATGCAAACAATAAAGAAAATAAGGAAGAAATCATCAACCCTTACATTGGAAATTTCGGATCAAAGGGCACAAGTAAGATCTCCTTCTTACTTGTTCTTGAGCTTTCCTTATATGGATGAACAAAGATTCAAAGGTAGAATCTCTCCCAAAGATGAATACCCAAGATAACCTCTTAAAAGACTAATATTATTAGATCTAGAACAATATTAATCTTACTAAAATTTGACCCAAAACTATTGTTTGTCCTCTTGAATATTTCGGTCAAGAGGAGAAGAAAATGGGAGTTTTTATTTCTCTAGATTTTCATAAGATGTAGAGATTATTATATTTCTCACACTAGAAATTATGTGTAAAAGTAATGAATAAAAATTAGAGAGAAAAACTCTCTATTGAGGCCAGGGGCGGATCTAGGTAGGAGGCTACCTGGGCTTCAGCCCAACCCATCTTTAAGAATAAAAATAAGTAACATGTCTAAATTTTCATTGTTTCAGTTGTAGCAGTTAATGGATTATACAACCGGTTGTATATACAACTTATTCAGTGTTGTGGAGCTTTGTTACAAATTTGTTGAGCTCTATTAACAAAATTATCGAGTTATGATACAAAGTTGTTGAGCTTAACAGAATAATTATTAAGCTCAATAACTTTGTAAAATAGCTCAATAACTTGTAAAATAACTCAACAACTTTGTTTGAAAGCTCGATAACTTTGAGGCGGTTGTACATAGCTCTTATACAACCAGTTGTAGGATAATATTTGTGCAGTTGTAGCCCAGTTGGTTGAAGTAGTGCATAATGGTTTTCTTTCTCTGTTGTCAGTGGCGGGAGTTCAATTCTCACACCTAACATTTTTTTGTTTCTCTCAGAATTAAAGTATATTTACTAACTTTAGTTGGCATTTGATCATAAATAAATCTTAATATGGAGTAATATTTATGGTATAATGTTAACACGAGAAGTAAAACGGAGCACATAATACTTTGATTATTGTTAAAATTACTTTAAACAAATTTGAGACACCGGGCTATTTGAGAAAACAAAATTATTGTATTTCAAAAAGACGGAGATAATAGGACGTCTTTGTTTTTGTTATGATGATTGTTAAACTCGTGTTGCAAATAAATTTGTAATCAAGCATACATTTTGTTTAATCGTATATTTTAACACAAATTTCATTGTCTCTGTCTTAAGCTTAAGACGGGTTAAATACCATACCATTTACTGTACAAAATAAAATGCTTAGATCTTAGCAAAAGACTTATCTTATTTATGCGAATTGTATGATATTTGACCCATTTTAATTTTAAGACGGATATATCCGTCTAAAGAGAGACTTCTTGATATTTTTATAAAATAATGATTTAGAGTATATTGTAATTCTCCAAAAAAAATAAAAAAAGCTTTGCCATCACTCACACCTATGTCACTACACTATGTGCAAACTCCAATTATACGAATTGCCGGTTTCACATGTAACCATCGCCGACATCAACCTAGCCCAACCTACTTCTGAATCCTAGATCCGCCCCTGATTGAGGCCATTGAAAACCGGTGGGGAGAGAGGAGAGGAGAGGTGAGGTGAAGTGAGCCAATGCATGAACAAGTAATTCTTATCAAGAAAACTAGGTTTGCATGGCTACAAGCTAGCATCATCATTATGCTCTCCACTTAATTATTTAACACAATTTAAACATCATGCTCCCTCCAATAAATCGGTCCATATAAGATAAAATGGGTTCCATTTTATCTTTGTCAATTTGTCAATTTGTCACATGTCACAAGTCATGTAAAATTGTCATGTATTTTTAACGTATTAAAAATCAACGTATTAATAAAATACGTCATGTACAAAATCGACTTAGTAATTCATAATTACTTGTACCAATAACGGTTTGCCAATTATAAATCACAACATCTTGTATTTATAATAAATTATTCATTCAGATTCAATTGTTTCTGTAAACAATAATTTCATCTAAGCAATGAAACAATTCGATTACTTAGACCGTGTCTAATTTAATTAAATTATAATAAGACACGTAAATATTATTTCCAAAATCGTCCGTCAATTTTAAGTAATTTAATCAACCCGTATCGTCATACGATCAATTAAATATTCTATTAAGAGTGTTACCCTTTAGGTATGACCTAAGGGGATCAACTGATCACCACCGTCGCACGACAGTAATGTCAAACTCTAGTCAGCCAATCATTACCGATATGTGTGGACCAGTTGACTGTAAAATATTACTTCCCACATGTATTCTTAAAATGAGATTTAAACATGTGATCATTATGATCGACAGTTGTGATCGCATTATTGTCGGAGGACACATATTCCAACAAAACAAACCATCGAAATAAATATTTTATATTGTGTACTTCGGATCATGAGTGGCAAAGTTGTGCCATCGTCTGACGGTTCTACCTCGAAGAGCAAGTATTCATACAACCTATTTTCTCTTAAATTTATCTTCAATTTGTTGTTGTTGATAGTGGTACTGCAAATTTGATATTGCCCCCCATTTTGTTGTTTTCAATTGATTGAATCGATTTTTAGAGTTTCAATTTTGGGAGAATTGAAGAACCCTAACTATTTTCAATTTGGGGAAAATTGATGATAAAGAACATTAATTAATTTTAAGATGCAATGTAAATAATATAACTAGAATTCAATTAAATTGATTAGGGTAAAATTTGAATAAAATGGGTGAATTAGATTAGGTGATATTGTTGAAGAAATAAAGAATTAGAGAGGAATGGAGTTGTGAAATCTGATTTGGGGATGAACATAAGGGGTTATAAAGGTTGAACGTAAGGGTATTTTGGTCTTAAAAAATGAAGTTAAGTCACAAAAATTCAAATTGGCATCAATTTCCTGCCGAAGTTAACGTTTTGACGGTAATTTGTGATTAGAAGTAATAATATGGTTGTAAACTTGTAATTAACAAAAAAAAAAAATTATAAGACTATAATTTTTAAAAATTGATTTTTAAAAGGCTGTAATCAATAATTTTCTCAAATCGTATATATTGTAATAATACTTGTAAGTTGTAATACAAGTAGTGTATATTGTATTTTAGGGAGTAGTAACGATTTTCCTTATTCGTAGTATTTAGTTGCCTTAGTAGCAAATATGATGTAATATTGTAGTTGTATATATTCGAGTCTTGGCATCGATGAATAATTGGAGAAATCTTCTCGTTCACTTCTCTTTGTTTCTCAGTTTCACATGGTATCAGAGCAGCGATCTAATTTTTTTCAAAACAAAAATCAAAACACATCATAAGATGCAAGGAGACGATGACAAGAACAAAGGAAATAAAATCAATGAAAAACAGACTATTCCCATCACCTCGCCTCTTTACCTCCATCCGTCGAATAACCCTAATTTAATGCATACAAAACAATTTTTAACGGCGAAAATTATGAATTATGGGCGAATGCTGTTAAAAACGGTTAAGATGCGAAGAACAAATTAATTAATTGGATTTCGTTGAAGAAGAGGTCAAAAAGTCGCAAGGTGTTGAAGGAGTAGACAACCTTGAATTGTTGGCATTGCTCCACGACAATGGAACGCGATGTTAAAGGCGTGCCTATGAAATGTGATTGAACCAAAATTACATCCAAGTATCACTTTCACGCTGAAAGTTGCAGAAGTTTGGGATGAATTAAGGGACCGTTTTTTGGTAGGAAACGCTCTGTGAGTGCATCAATTGAACGACGAACTCAATGAATGTAAGCAAGGACGACAATCGATGGTGGAGTACTACACCAAATTAAAAACAATTTGGGATGAACTTGCACGTTATAGCAAGGTACCAAAGTGCACCTGTGGCGCGGCAGCAATGATGGCTAAGGAGCGAAAGGAGGAGAAGGTCCATCAAACATTGGTGGGCCTAGACACGGCGTTATACGGTACTGTTCGTGGTACTTACTAATGGAGAGTTATTGTATTATAGAACCCTTGTCGACATATATTTACAAAAACATGGTGTACTCTGTGTATTTTATTTTAAAATTATCATGCTTAAGAGTTACTTACATTAAACAAAACAAAAAAACAATGAAGGGTCCTAGATACTTATTGCATTTGTACCACTCTTAGCTTAGTTGAAGTGTATTAATTTAATTTGGAATCATCATGTTTTTCAAATGTAGTAAGTTGAGTTAGTACCTTTTAAGACAGATACTTTAACTTTAGAGGGTTACTTGACAAATGTTCCAATTGGTGAAAGTACCTTGAAAACTTTGTAAAGCAAGTGCAGTCGATCATATGTTATCTTCCATAATAATTATGTTTCTTACACTTCCACCCATTTTCATAGGCTGATATCATAGTGAAAATGCCCTTTTTGCTGTTTTAAGCATGAGTTACCTATTGTCAATCTTGGCAAATTAAGGCAATAACCTTTCATACAAATCATCATGTTGACATTGCCTGATGCTTCCATCTCATCCTTTTATTTTTGGTATAAAGAATAATAAAGGTGAATATGATGCTGATTAGATAATTATTGTTTATCTATTTAGGTGTTCAGATATTTCTAAAATAGAAAGACAAATAATAAATTGAGACAATCCTAAAATGAAATAGACAAATAAATGACCGGGAAGGATGCTGCTGTTGAATTACTAGGTCGATGAGTTGATTCATTAGTTGATTAACAAGTAGGTTACAAAAATCCAAACGTAAATAATTTTGAATGAAATTAGAAATCCCAAGTCGCACTTACAAAAGCTTGATGTTAACCTCGTATGTTTGGTTTATAGGTTATCGATATAAAACGCCGAAATGTACTAGGTGGCAATATTCAGCTTCCACTGGTGCATTCTAATGATCAGTAACAATATATATGCCCCTTTTTTTATTTTGGGGATGCATTTAATTGGCAATTTGATCCTACACACTCAATTTAGTTCACTTGTCTTCTAATAATTGCCCTCCTTCTGTTTCATTAGTCTTTGTGCCAAAATCAAAAGTAGACAAATGACCAGAATAGAAGGAGTATATTTTATTGATTATGTGTATAGGACAAGTTGTGACAGTGGCATCACTTGAACATCAAAGATGCATGTCTCGATTGATATCCTTTATCCTTATGTAAACAATTGGGAATGAAATTAGAAATCCTGAGTCACTCTTACAAAAAGCTTGTTAACCAGTTAACCTCGTATGCTTGGTTTATAGATTATCGATAAAAGTAACGTATGTGAGTTTCGACATTAAAAAATTTACCAGGTGGCAATATCCTGCTTCCACTGGTGCATTCTAATGATCATTAACAATATAAATATATATATATATATATATATATATATATGCCTTTTTTTATCTACTCCTGCATCTGAGGTACAACATTTTCATCATTCTCCATCATTTTGCTCTTTTCCTCGGTCACTTTTCAAACACCATAAAACCCTTGTCCAATCTCCTCTTGTATATGTCCCATCAAAACATCAAAACTTACCTTAAAAGAACACAAAAAAAAATCCAAATTAATGGATCCTAATTGGCCTAATTATCTCCAACAACAACAACAAAACCAGCAACTACCAATAATCACCTACACTCCTCAATATCACATTCAAAACCCAGTTTCGCAAACTAATAACTTACTGCAACACCACATGAGAACCTTCTGGGAGAAACAACGACTCGAAATCGAGGAGAGTAATGAATTCAAAGGGCACAGTTTGCCATTGTCAAGAATTAAGAAGATAATGAAATCGGACGAACAAGTTCGAATGATATCAGCTGAAGCCCCTGTACTGTTATCAAAAGCATGTGATCTTCTCATACAAGACTTGACCTTTAGGTCGTGGATTAGTGCTGAGGAATGTAAGCGTAGGACGCTTCAGAAAAGCGATATTTCAGCTGCGGTTTCAACCACTGATTTGTTTGATTTTTTGGTTGATATTGTCCCTAGGGAGAAGGCGGCTACGGTTGTGTCGAGTGTTCCGGTGCCACGTATAAGGCCGTTGATGGTCATGGGGGCTAGTAATGAGCATCAGCTGCATGGGCAACCTGTCCACGGGTTGTCCATGCAGCTGAAGCAGGATTATCAGGTGGATAACACGAATGATGGAAGTAAGCTCATTGAAGGATCCACCAGATTTGTGAACATATAGGAATGGATTGAAGGATACAAAAAAAAAAATTAATTGAGTTTGCTCCTCCAGGCTCCATCCATTTCCAATTAGTTTATATATACATATGGATGGCAATGGATCTCGGATCCTATTCGGTAAATTTGTGTTACATCTGGCACAAATTGTGGTGTAAAACCATTTTAAAGATGCGTTCTTATAAATTAAAATGATATTTTATATAAATCTCCCTACTAAAATTACTTCCACCAACCACGCTACATTGTCTTTGTTAGATGGTTTTACAATATCTTATTGTGAAACCGATTTACCAGAGACTTGATCCAAATCGAAAGCAAAATCCGAACGACGCTAGTACTAGTACGATTTCATATAATGAAGAGCTTCTATCAATTTTATTTAACGAAACTAGTTCTATTTTTAAACCAAAAACCAGTTCAGTTCTAGAGTTTCAATTTAGAACTAAATCAAAAACTTTTAAATGATACTCCCTCCGTCTCGTCAATTGTTGTCCTTTGACTGAGACACCCAAAAATGAAAAAGGACAACAAATGACCGAGACAGAAGGAGTAACATTCAACCTGATTTTATAACTCCATAAATATAGAGCTGTAGCATTGTAATTCTCAAGCATGCGATTCATTCATTCAAATAAAATCACCAAGTCAATATGCTTTTTAATTGCTCTACTGCAGACATTCATGAAACCATAACAGAATACAATATTATAGATAACCCACATCAAATCCACAGTTATATAATTAGCATCCATAACTTTCAAAATAACTTAAAGACACCAACTGACCAACTCCTTCCAGTTTTCTTACAGGTTTTTTTGTTACAATGAAATCCAGAAGGGTCTGAATATATCAAAAGACCGACAGTTTGGTAAAAAAGTTTTTGACTCGTCCGGAATTGTAAAGACGGCCCCAAGTCGCACTGTTTTCAAGTTGCACGTCACAATTTTGTCGTTCAAGCAAATATACAGCGTAACATCATCAAGGGGTTGGAACCCAAGCAAAGACAGAGGACCATTCCAGGCAAAAAGAAAGCGAGAAAAATCGTGTGAATCTCTGTCTACCAAAACAACCTTGTACTTGACCTGCCATTCACTTGTACCATGGTCTTTTAGATCCCATACACTTAGCAACGCTCCTTTCTTTTGTATCAATCTAAGATTTCCTTGGCATAAGCACGCTGTCATGTCCATTTCCAAGGCGTTCGTAACAAAATCCAGAGGCCAATCAATGAAGTGACACGCAATGCTTAGCTTATCATCTCCCTTTTCTTTCTCATTGTCGCTGATTTTGGGATCAAAGGCAATCATACCAAAACAGCTATCATAGAAGTACAACATACCATCATTGAAGAGGCTACAACATGAAAAACACGTCTTAAAACTCTTAGGCAACGACAAGGTGAATTCCTTCCACTTGCCAATTAATGATGAAAAGATTTGTATTTCAAATTGAAATGGATTTTTGACATAACCACGATCCTCACAATTGACCATGACAACACTATATTCCATGACTTGTTCGTCGTCTTTACAATTATAAGGGTCGCAAGCAAATCCTACGAAAAATCTCCTATAGGAGCGACCAGGCCTAGGGAGGGCAATCCATTTCCTAGTACGAGCATTGCAAATGTACATACGATCTGACTGCTTAAAACGATCTTCTTCACAAAGGATCATATCATTACAAGTCGCAGTGACTTTCACCTGCGGTCCGTCGTCAGATGTTATTGTAGAAAATAGATTGGGTAGAAAATGACCCAACAATCCAAATTTCATATTCTTTGGATACAATAGCTGGCCCTTGGAAGTGCCAAATAAATTGGGACGGATGACAAGACCGAAAGGAGGTAGAGGGCTCATATTTATAGCCTCATGGTTTTTACCATAAACATGTTTTCTCAAAAGTCTGCCCATAAACTGCGGAGATAAGATTACACTTAACCAACTCTTGCACACAGCCTTACATCTCATGGCAGACTTCATGCAAGTCAATCTGGTTAGTATTTCCCATAGTAAGTGCGGTGGAAGGTTATCCGCCACGCTATAACCAATATCACTCATCCTGTGATACCATAAAAATTAGACTACAGCTTTGTTTGATGAATACGAGAATTTGAGGAGACAATTTTAATTGTTTGTGTATAAAAATGGGGTGGAGAGATTTGGAGGGGAGGGAAAACACATCCCTTGTTTACTCTCTAAATATTGGGATTTAGTTTCAGAAATGGATATATCTTCAATCTCCGTTTTTGCTAACTAAACAATAGGATAGGATATTATTTCCTTCCAAATCACCTAAACCAAACAAACCCCGGATAAAGGAGATTTCTTTGGTTTAGCAAACAAGGTTACAGGAAAGGACTCCGTTTCTATCCAAAAAAACACATGATAAATTTCTACCCCCAACGTCTCAATCATTTGTTTACTTTTTCAGTGGGATACTTTAATAGTTTAATCAATCGAAATTAACAAAGTATAAGTTGATTAATTGGAAACACCAGAAAAACAACACAATTCATTGTATATCACGAAAAACAAGAATTCACAATGATCTATGCAGAAATATTAAAGGTACCTTGGAAAATTTCTTCTTTAATCGCTGATATTAGGGTCGAACTCTCTTAATTCACGGAAGAGAAGTTTACTCATTGTTTACGTGAGGCCGATAAAGTAGCTGACTTTATGGCCAATTTGGGGGACTTTATGGCCAATTTGGGGGATTCGTGTCCTCTTTCTTCGAGGTGGGTTGAAAGTTAGTGGCTTTCACTCTCCTCTCTCATCCGAAAGGATGAAATAGGTTGGTCGAAAATCAATCTAGTTTTCTTTCCTAATCAAAAAAAATCCAAAATCCAACACAAGTAGGCAAAATTGGCTCGCCCAAACGACCCGACTCGAAGAACCCCGATCCAAACTGCGGAACCGAATTGGGAGGAGAAAAGTCCAGCAACAACAACAAAATTGTAGTCTAATTGCATATTATTGTAACATAATACCACTAATTAACAATCAAATTTCTACAAATTGATAAAAAGGTTAACGGAAAATTATATTAATTGGACAAAGAAAAACTTGAAAGTTTAGATTACCTGATGATGGAAGGATTCTCATAGATGATGAATGATGATAAATAATCGCCAGAGGATAACAGTGATGAACAAAATAGCAAAATTGGGATATCGTGTTTTCTTTTGAGACTTCACAACTTTGATTTGAGAAGGTTCTCTTTTTCGTTGGCTTATTTATATAGTGTAATTTCGAGAGCGAGAAAAATAATAAATAATGAATAATGAATAAATTGGTAAAAGCGGTTGATTTTTTAGGAGAAACCATTAATAAAAACTAAATTAGATAATCAAAAAAGGAAAGAGGGGGAGATAGGGAAATAGACTTAACAGCAAAATAGGAAAGATTTGTTATGAAATATTATAGGACTAATATTGGAAAGCCCGTGCGATGTACGAAGCATCAATAGGAATATATGTAAAATAATATTCTTAAGTTGATAAAAAAAAGTCCATCTATGTTGAATCATTGATAAAAAAAAATTTGTGGTTATTGGTGCAGTTGATCGCTGATGAATTATTAGTGATTTTAGCATAAAAAGTTTTGTCATTCAGTAATATAACATCAAGTTACTTAGGCCTCTTTTGGTTGTCCCGGAATTGAATTGACACGGGAAAATCCATTTTGTGTGAATTATTTTTCTGTATGCAAATTCACATGAATTCGGAAAAATCGTTTGGTTACGCATGTAGGAGTTGAATATCACCGGAGTTGTCAACTACTCAGGGGAGTAGGTAATCCAATTCCCCCATTATGTAGGCATTCGAAACTCCTAAAAAAATAAAATGCCTACATGTTTCCAAATAATTGGCAACCAAACACTCTCCCCTTTTTATAATTCATGGGATTTTCTAATTCCCATGATTTACAAAGACAATCAAACAAGGCCCTGGAGGTGCTAAATCTCGCGCACAATTTTACTATTTCTCACGCATTTTTCTACCTTATTCCAAATTTACTCCTTTCATTTTCCACCCACAATGAAAAAAGAAAAATCAAAACCCTAAAAATCAAAAACCCCAATTAACTATCCCGATGACCACATGCGCCTCACCTTGGTTTCCACCATTGGCCGATGACAGGGATAAGGGAAGGGGACATCAGCGACGGAGGGTCAATGGCGACGGAAGTCAACTGACAAATCAAAAATCCTAAAAATAAGAAATCCAATACTTATAGAATCAAACTGCGCGGAAAATAGCAAATTTTCCGTCGACGACGATGGAGATCGATGACACGCGGGTGTTTGTTGTTTTGTCGACGAGGCAGGGTGGTTGTGGTTGTCGGAGGTTGGGGATGGGTGGTCGGGGATGGTTAGTGAATGTTACTCCGTAGGTTTTTTTTAGGTTAAGGGTAGTGGTGGAATAATAGAGTCAAAGTGCGCGGAAAATAGCAAATTTATGCTGGGATTTAGCAAATACGTAGTTATATTATGTAGTTAATTTTTTTGTTATTACCACACAGTCGTTTTTTTAATCAAATCTAAAACGCTATCTCTATAAACATGGTGCAACTCACCAAAATGAGCCCTTAATGACAAAACACATGCCTTTATGAATCTTACAAATTATTTTAACCTACAACATTTACGTAAAAACTGAATGATGTTACGTAAAACAACAGGTATTATAATTATATATGTTAGTGTGTTGAAAGAAAATGTTAGATCTCTTGCAACATAATTTTACTTGATTATCTACAGTTAAGAGTATTTGCTACTTTTAAACTTATATCAAAATCAAAACCAAATTGAATTCAAAAAAAAATTTATTAGTCTCTAAACAACAATTAAAAATTAAAAAAATTATTATAATGCAGGGAGCACCTAAGACTATACTCATCAATAATTCTAGCAACACCAATGTCACCGAGTAAAAAAATATTATTTCTTACTTTTCCTCCACAACTCTCAATGTAACATTCTTTACTCCATTGATAACTTTCATTTTACCATTATTTTATGTGGTGTAAAGAGTAATATCAAAAATCATGACATTGTGTTGCAGAGCAACACTAGGTTGTGATTTTTTTTCTCACTCCTCTTTTTTTATTAATTTTTTAGGTTGTTTTTTTTTTCTCTTTTGTGGAAAAAATTATTGATGGACATAGTCTAAGGGTATCACATGTGACAACATTAGTTAGTAGTTTATGGCATCATTAAAATCGTTGGTTACCAAGTTAGTATTTTATGGCAACGCTGAAAATGTTGGTTTACATTACCATGGTCTGGTAATAGAAAATTATTACATTTAACAAAAGTCAAACCATGCTGAAAATGAGAGCAAACAAAATTTAGAGGAGATTTTGATAAGGATTGATTAATCATCAGTTGCCGTAACAAAAACACAACGAAATCGTTATGGCATATGGTATTAACTATAATCAGTTGTATAACATTCAAATATATAGTTGGATTATATAGTTACCGTTCTTAGAGCATGTTTGGCCTAACTTGTAGAAAATGAGTTTTTGTTTTTCAAGCTTAATTTTCTAAAAGTATTTTTCAAAAACAGAAGTACCAAATTGCGGCTTCTATTTTTATGGGCAAAAAAATGGTTTTTTGGTTTTTGAGATTTTTTTTAGCTTTTATATAATGATGTGTTTGACCAAAATGTGTTTTTAAGTCCAAAAACACTTTCAAAAGTTATGTCAAACACACACTTATTGTGTCGCGCACCGTTGGTTTTTAACCGAAATAATCTTTGACTATTTATAGTTAAGACTATTTGACCAAAATTTTATTTTCTTAAATTTTTATAAGTATTTGGTAGATAAATTATTTACCAAAATAAGAGTGATATGTGAGAAATAAGCTAACGTATTTTTATTTTTATTTTTAATCCTTCAATTTATAATATTAAACATGGAGTACTTATTATGTCCTTTTAGGTTATATTACCAAAAAAACAGCTACCTTTCGATTAGTTGTCAAACATATTTTTATTTAATCAGTTAGCTTATCAAATCTTAATTTTCAGTTATATTTTTAGGTTATAGTTAACTTTTCCATTTTAGAATGAACTAATGAAATCTGAAATATAGTATATGAATAATGTGTATGTTATTACTATACCATTAAATTAGTTACATTGTGTATTTTGAGTAGCACTTACTATTATTGCTTTAAGATTCCCAAATTTTCACGATTCCAACACTTAAACTCTTTATGGTTAAAATGTTTTGATTTTCTGCTTTGTAATTAGTATTTATTGTTTTCTGTGTTTAAGTTAAGAAAAATTGTGAATTTAGTATAATTTTATCCTTGGAAAATGAACCTAAGAAGAAATCAATATTATGTATGGTCATATTACTTTGATATATGCAAGTAGTATATATGAAATTTTATAATAGATGAAATTGTGCAGATTTTTATTTATGTGAAGTCGTTGAATAGTGTAGGATTATTACCGTCAATTTAAAGTGTCAAATTAACATTACCTATTATAATGGGTCATTTTTTTAGAGGGATTGTATATAGAAGATGTCGTTAAAAGGTGGGATTATTTTGAGATTACATAAAGGTGGGATTATTCCTGGCAGATTGACTAAAGGTAGAATAATTCCCGTCATTTTTTCTTATGGATATGTATGGTCAAAATATTCATAAAAAACACCCATAATATAAAAAGGTAAACAAATTAATGACATAACCTAAAGTGGAAATGGTAAACAAATGGCCGGGACGGAGAGAGTATTTGATAATGTTAATCTACTCAATTAGGATAATTTTGGCTCTATTTGGTAAATGTCATATTGGCCAAATTTCAGCATATTGGATAGGTTTAGCATGTTTGACTTAAGAATATGTTATTTAGAGTGTTTGGTTAATGACATATTTGTAACACCCCGGCCCAAACCGGGTCGGGAGCGGTTACTTATGATAGCTCACCAAGCTCTGTACACTCCCCCGCTAGGTGTGTGATTACAATGGAGCGTATAACCACTGGCTCCAGGAGCGTATAACAACTGCCTCCGATCATCACACGGTCGCAGGGTTGCTCTAATATCACTTGTAACACCCCGGCCCAAACCGGGTCGGGAGCGGTTACTTATGATAGCTCATCAGGCTGTGTACATGGCCCACAGATCAATACGGATCCTTTATAGCGCATTTTGTCCTCACTCATGCGCATCCCGGGAGCCTTCCCAGGAGGTCACCCATCCTAAGACTACTCACAGCCAAGCACGCTTAACTTTGGAGTTCTTTCGCATGGATGACCATAAAAGAAAGTGCACTTTGTTGATATGAGTAGTACTTCTAATCCTTTAAAGCACTAGTCATTTAAGCCTATCACTGCACCTCTTCAATTACCGTGGGGTGTTACAATATTGAAATAGCATATTGGGGTCAAATATGCTATTTTACAATATGCTGCTCCTACCAGCATATTGGGTTAGCGGGTTGGAATGAAAAAAAAAAATTATCTTATTTACCCCCTTAAAATATACTAACATTTCTTTTATATATGTAATAACTAATTTGTTCATATCCTTATTTGTCATTTTACAAAGGACCTAAACAATCTGCTAATCTAAAACCGTCAATTACCAAACACCTATAAAACAATTATGCTAAATAAATCTGTTAGTCAAACTTGTTAAATCATACTGCTAGTTAAATCTTCTTTCTAAATCTGTTTCTACTAATATTAATCGGTTGTTTATCAAACAAGGCCTTTATTAAAATATATTTGATCTACTTATATTAGTATAATTTTATTAGAGTTTGTTTTAAATATTAAGAAATCCACTTTTATTAGGTTAATAATATTAAATATGTTATGGAGATAATAATTAAAATATGAGAATGGTTAGAGATAGAGAGAGAAAAGAGAGGAAAAGATAAAAACACAAAAAAAGCGGAAAAAAGAACCCTAAAAGATCTGCAGCACGGAAATCATGACGGCTGCAGCTAAAAATACAAGATCTTCATCGTTTTCTTCAAAAAATTCACAGGAAAATCATCAAAATAGTAATAAGTTTAATCTGCTTTCTCAATCTAATTTGGAGGAATTCCCAGCTCTAACCAAAAATACTCAAGGCCCTTCTACCTCGGACGTGCGTAAGGAAAAGAGTATTCATGAGGTGGTTGGTGTTCCAGCACTCAATCTGGAGGTTTTGGTTGAGGATGAGTCGTATACAGAGGAAACTGCTCCCACGGTGGAACCTTTAGCAGTTATTGACGAGGAACCTGAGGAACAGCCTGGGCTCCTGCAATTTACTGCTGAAGAGGTTAAAGTGGAGATGGAGTACTGGAAGAACTCTGTGTATTGTTTCATTCTTGGGGCAAACCCACCATAGGACATCATTGAAGGGTTTATCAGGCGTCTGTGGCTGAACCATCAGGTAGACAAACTTTCTTTCCTACCTAATGGAGTTTTTATGGTTAGATTTAAAAGTAAGGCTGCTAGAGAGGCTGTGTTAAAACAGGGACACTTCCTGTTTGACAACAAACCTCTCATAGTCAAGCCCTGGACACCTGAGGTTGAATTAGTTAAACATGAGGTTAAGTCTGTTCCTGTATGGATTAAACTCCATAAACTTCCACTAAAATTCTGGGGTAAAGGCATTGTTAAAATCTCAGGCTTGATAGGGAAGTTTATAAAGTGTGATTTGGCTACAGAAGAGAAAACGAGAATTGGATATGCACGAGCTATGATAGAAGTTAACATTGGACAGCACCTCCCTGATAATGTCAAATTCCTTGATGAGAATGGGGATTTGGTGGTTATTGAGGTTGAGTTTGAGTGGAAACCTCTGGTTTGTGATGTCTGTAAGGGTATAGGTCATGGTGCTGATGAGTGCAGGAAAGCAAAGAAACAACCAGTGGCTCCACCAAAAAAGAAATCAGGGGCTCAGGTATGGAGGCATAAATAGAAGGTTACGCAACCAGTGCAAGGGGCTTCCTCCTCTACCACTGTTGTTCCCCCTACTGTTGTTACACCTCCCCAGCCTGCTGTGCCTCAGTTGAAAACACCTGCTGTCTGGCATAAAAAACCTACTGATTCAGCTGGTTCACTTCCTGTTAGACCTATAATTCGTTTGAGTAGACAAGAAATTTCTGATGGAGGGTACACAGTTCATAGATTTGGTCAGCATACCTTCCTAGAGTCTCTGAATGGTTCAACAACTCCCAAGGTAGGAATTGGGGTAAGTGGTAGTGTTCCTCACCAGGTGGTGAGGAATGAATAGCCTTGGGTTTTGGAATGTCAGGGGTCTAAACAATCCTACTAAACAAAGACATGTTAAATGGTTTATGCAAATGAACAAGGTGGGATTGTTTGGGCTCCTTGAGACAAAGATCAAAGCTTTGTCTCTAAATAGTTTAAATGGAATAGTAGTTGATGGTTGGAGCATTTCTACTAATAATAGGTGGCATAAGGGGGGTAGAATTTGGATCCTCTGGAACCCTAATATTTTTCTTATTGATTTTGTTGACTATTCAGCTCAGTGCATCAACATGAGAGTGACTGCATCAACATGAGAGTGACTGAGAGGAACTCCAATAAGAATTTTTGTCTGTCTATGGTATATGCCTTTAATGATATTACTGATAGACGTTCTCTTTGGGAGCAATTAGTTCAATTTGTAGCTACAATTCATGAACCTTGGGTTGTGTGTGGAGATTTTAACTGTGTTCTTTCCCCTTCTGAGAGGTTGGGGGGAGATAGTACAACTGCAGAGATTGATGAGTTTCAACACTGTTTAGATAGATGTAACTTGGTGGATAGTCCAGCTATGAGATCCTTTTTTACCTGGAATAATAAGCAGGAAGTATCCACTATAATCTATAGTAGATTGGACAGGGTGCTAATTAATTCTGAATGGAGTATGGAAATGAGTAGTATGTGTGCCAATTTTCTCCCTGAAGGGACCTTTGATCACACCCCTTGTCTGATTCAGAAGCTAGGCAGCAATGATAACTGTAGGAAACCCTTCAAATATTATATTATGTGGGGGTAAGTCACCAGTTTATATTTCCAATCTCACTGAGTGGTGGCAAGATGATGTTCAGGGTACTAAAATGTACAGAATAGTCAGGAAGTTAAAGCATTTGAAGCATCATCTGAAGAAGTTCAATAAGGATCAGTTTGATGATATTGAAAATTGTTCTATTAGAGCTATGAAGAACTTGGAATTTATTCAGACCAAATTAGCTGCTGATCCCAATAATGCAGACTGGTTAAGCAAAGAAAGAAATGCACATGATGAGGTTAAGGAATTACAACAAGCTTGTGTATTGTTCTTGAGACAGAAAGCTAATCTTGCTTGGGTCAAGGATGGTGATACCAACTCTAAATTTTTTCATGGAGTCATTAGGAGCAGGTTTATGAGGAATCGGGTGTTCAGTATTAAAGATAAGGATGGGTGTGAACATATTGACCCCAAAGGGGTTAAGACTGCCTTTCTTGAGTACTACAAATCACTGCTGGGTACAGAGATAGTTACTGAAGCTGTGAACCAGAGGATAATTCAAAGGGATAAAATCTGTGAGGCTCATCATTGGGACATTCTGCAATCTCCTATTACTGAACAGGAGATCAAGGATGCCATTTTTTCTATCCCTGATCACAAAGCTCCAGGCCCTGATGGGTTTTCAAGCTCTTTTTTTAAGGACTCTTGGAGTGTTATTGGGAATGAAGTCTCTGGTGCTATTTTGGATGTCTTTAAAACTGGGAAACTCCTCAAGCAAGTGAACTCTACTACTATTACTCTTATCCCTAAATGCAACATGCCTACTTCTGTCACTCAGTTTAGGCCAATAGCTTGTTGCAATGTGCTTTATAAGTGTATCTCTAAGCTATTGTGCAACAGGCTGGTCAGGGTTCTCCCTGATCTGATTAGTAAGAACCAATGTGGCTTTATTAGAGGGAGGAGTATTATTGAGAACATTATGGTTTGTCAAGATTTAGTAAGATTATACAATAGACAATCTTGCTCTCCTAGATGTATGTTCAAGATGGATTTAATGAAGGCTTATGATTCAGTTAGTTGGAAATACATGAAGGAACTACTGGATGCCTTTAACTTCCCTGATAAATTTAAGCATCTGGTCATGGAGTGTATTACTAGTGCTGCTTTCAGTTTAGCTCTTAATGGTGAAACCTTTGGTTTTTTCCATGGCAGGAGGGGTTTAAGGCAAGGGGACCCAATTTCCCCCCTTTTATTCACACTATGTATGTAGTATTTAACCAGAATTTTGGATTGTGCTACTGAGAAGTTGCCTTTTCATTATCATCCTTTGTGTAAGCAAATGAAATTGACCCATCTTATGTTTGCAGATGACTTAATTATGTTTTGTAAAGGTGATGCAAAATCTATGGTGCTACTCTTAAGAGCTTTCTCTGCTTTTTCTAATGCCTCTGGCCTGAAAATGAGCTCTCACAAATCCTGTGCTTATTTTAATGGAGTGAACCATAGGCTCAAGGGGGAAATTCTTTCTATCTCTGGATTTGTGGAGGGTAAGCTGCCTTTTAAATATCTTGGAGTACCAATAACTGCTGGAAGATTGAAAGTGACTGACTGTGCAGTGCTAATAGATAAGATTGTGGACAGAATCAGGAGTCTGGGTGCGAAGAAACTCTCCTATGCTGGCAGGCTTGTGCTGGTTCAATCAGTCCTAACTACCATGCACACTTACTGGGTTTCAATGTTTGTTTTACCTAAAGGAGTTATTAATAGGGTGGAATCTATTTGTAAGAATTATCTTTGGGAAGGAGGGACTGAATTCCAAAGAGTTCCTATGATTTCTTGGCAGAGAGTTTGTTCACCAAAGAAGGAAGGAGGTCTTGGTTTGAAAGAGAGTGGGTTATGGAACATTGCTAATATTGGTAAACTTGTATGGTGGATGGCCACTAAACCTGATAAACTTTGAGTGCAATGGGTTCATCACATTTATATGAAAGGCAGGCCTTGACATACTTATACTCCATCTGCAGATACGAGTTGGCATTGGAGGAAAGTATGCCATGTCAGGGACATTATCCAGGCAGGATTTGTGAATGATTACTGGATCATTGGTAATGGTGCATATACTGTTAGTGTCTGCTATAACTGGTTGAGGGAGAAAAGGATACAAGTGGATTGGTACAATTCTACCTGGACTACTGTTGCTGCTCCTAAACACTCATTCATGGCGTGGTTAATTGCAAATCAGGCCTTGAGATTGAAAGATAGACTGTACTGTTACAATGTTTCTGCTGATGATTTGTGTTGCATCTGTGCACTCAGCCCTGAGACTCATGAACATCTATTTCAGGAGTGCCTGTATGCTTAACAGGTTGTGAAGCATGTCCTCTGCAGATTAGGGACCCAACTGCGGGGCAGTGACATTCTCAAACAGATTGCACGAAGAAGATGGAGCTCTGGGAGGAAGCATGTGACCACAGCTGCAATTCTGGCAGTGTGGTACATGATCTGGATGCAACGTAACAATGCTCGACTAACACATCGGGTTACTTCCCCTTGTGTGTTAGCTGGGCAGATCCTTAATAGTGTTAAAAGTAGAATTCAAGTTTGTAAGTCAAAGTCCTTCTCTATTAGAGATGGACAATGGTTGTCTAAGGTGCATATGATGCAATACGGGCACACAAAAATGTGATCCGATGAGTTGTAAGTTGCTGTTTATTAATGATAAAGCTGACATTTTAGCAAAAAAAAAATATATTAAATATGTTTTGAAATCTACTCTAGTTAGGATAATTTTATTAATATTTGCTTTAAAGTTTAGGAATTCTTTAAAAAGTTAGACTCTCTAATATCGCTCGAAAAATTCTTGCTTTATATATATGTACTAGATTTAATGCCCGTGCGATGCACGGGCCTCTCCGTAATGCTCTCTCATGTATAATGTAGTAACAAAAAAAATGCTTTCATGGTCACAATTATATGATCTCCATGTTTCAAGTGGTGCATCTGATTCAATGAAAGTTAAAATTACGGAAATAACATTTACTCTTAATTTTCTGTTAATTCATAAAAGAATCTCATTACCAACCAAAACCATACACTCAAACTAATACTAAAATTTCATGTGTACACAAATTCAATTTAGCCATATTGTATTTTACTTTCATTTTTGATAAACAGTTGTTGATCATTACATTTATTATCATGTATTATCTCACTATTTTCAGCTGAAAGAAATTGAACTGAAATAAATAGAGTTAAACTAACAGCCTTGCACTAAATATTATGCCCGCCCCTCTCTTTGAATTCTTACTATGTCACCTAACTCTTCTCATTGCTACCTATTGACATATGTGTGTTGCGAACTATGTTATACATGTTGTATAAGCAACTTGATAAGAATGTCTCACATATTCCTCAAGATCAAAACTAATTCTATATTCGTTTGCAGAGATAAAAACAGAAATTTATGTTCATATTAAATTCCAAGTTAAAACAAAATCTTTATCTAAATTAAACCCCCAAAAAAAAACCTATGGCAAGCTTCACGTAATAGAATTGTGGCGTGTTGACTTCCTTTATTTAGTTATCAACTAGTTTTTGTACCCGTGTAAAAAGCACGGGTCGCTTTAAATATTAAGGTGAAATTCGGTATTTTAATTAATGGTTGGTAAATTATTAAACTTCATGCTTTATATTTTATTACACGTAATTTTAGCCGCTCCTTTTTATCAGAAACATCTTTAGAAGCTCACCGGAGTGCAACGTTAAATAGCTTCATTTCGTTAATATGAAATAACTCTAATTAATATCGTTAATATGATTTTTTTTTCCCTTAGATTTGTTAGAGGTGGATTGCATAAACATAAACCTGTAAAAAAGAAAGAGAAAATATCAACAACCATCAGGGGCGGTTATGACGGGGGTGCAGGGGATTCACCCGCAACCCCTTTGTCAAAAAAAATACAAATTTGATTGGTAAAGGAGCATATAAATTATGTTGGTCTAGTGGTTTGTGATATGTTTTCTCACCTTAATGGTCATGGGTTCAATCCTCCAATTGAGCAAATTTTTTTAATGTTCTTTCACCATACATTTTGCTCAATTAAATAAGGATTTTTAATATATAACTCGATTTTTTATTGTAAAAAAATTTTACGCACCCCCATTTATCGAATCCTAGAATCGCCCCTGACAACCATTAACTTTGATAACGAAAAAGAAAACAGAAAAAAATTGCAGGGATGGAGTACACTAATATAATTGAGATTGAATGCATCAATTCTTTCCTTTTATACATGTATAACAATAATTTTGTTGTATGACTCTCGTACAAACTCCAAAACTATCAATTGAGTTTTTTTACATTATCATATATTATATTAAAGCAACAACCAGCAGCCTATTTAATCGCCACGTGTCAACAGCTATTCATACGCCACGTGTCATTTGCTGGATTTCTAACAAATATGATACGGTTTCCTAAACTAAATCCTAGATATTCGGGATATATTTAATCAATCAGGTATGATATTTTTAATATTGTTTGTCATTTATACAAATATATAATATATAATTGCTATCAATTTATACAAACTAACTAATCAAGTCGTCAATTAGCCATATAATACGAAATCTCAAACTTTAATAATGGCAATAATATATGATGTTTCCTAACTCAATTAAAAATCATCCTAAAATTTCGTTTACAGCTTATACCATCTTAAAATTTCGTTTACAACTTATTTCCCTAGATTTTACAGCATACATCTTAGGATATTTGCCCAGTTACGATTTTAAGATAATTTTTTAGTTTCTTTTAAAGAATATATAACATGCTGATTAATTACTTAAATTTGACTAATTAAGTTTTAAATCTGACTAATTAAGGTTAGAATATACATATGCTGATATTTTTGAATACTTTTAAGAATCCGCCAGTGAGTTTCAAAAAAAAAATCTTACTTTAAATCATATTATCCTAAACTTTTCATAAATTCAAAATCATTTAATTTAATATTTTAATCATCATATAATTCAAAATTAGTAACTAATAACTAATGATTGTCAATTTGTCATCTTATTTGGCCCACTAAATTTTTAAATTTTTAAAAATGATGGGTTAAAAATCCTAAAGTAAGATATTAGAAAGTGCATAAAATTGAACAAACCGAAATTTAAGCCTTGATTCTTGATTCAGAAAAGATAGTAGCATACAATCATTTCCAAATTTACTGCTGTATGGTTTTGGTAGAGAAGGAACTTAGAAAATACGAAGTATAAGTGAATAACAATTGTTTTCTGAAAAAAAAAATGCATGTTATCTTCTGCCATTTTTAGCCACTAATATCCATTTTTTTAGCTTTAATAATTAATATCACCAAGAGTATTAGACTATTAGGACTTGGTGTCCCCGCAGTGTATCAAGTAATTATTACTCTTTCTGATCTTCTGTTACTTTGAACACATATAATATGTGTGCGAAATTGTCCATTACGATCATATGGTTGCTTTCAAACGCCACCCACCTTCGACCATCATCATCTCGCCGCACCATCATGTTTCCGCCTCTGCCACACGTATAGGCTATGCCAATTGTCTAGGGTAACTATTGGAACATTGATCATATACTTAATGAGTTCAACACTATGATTATGTTCATACTACTGCGAGATGTTGTTCATCTTAATTTTGTCATTGTATTTGATGAAAACCTGAGATCCATAGGCACATGGGTTACCTCTCACAAATAGAAAATGATCTTCAGTATGTCACCACTATAAAATATGTGAAATAGATAAAATGAAACCCAACTATCAACTTACAATGTCTTTACATCTGTCATACAAATAGGTCACTGGGTTTAGACTTAGCAAATGGGTCAACCCGATCGAATTCTGATCGGATTAGTTCGAGTGAAGTCATCTTGGATTTGCAAGAATTATAGTCGAGTCTGGGTCATCTTCGGATAAGCTATTTTCAAGTTATTTAGTGATAATAGATCGTGTGCAACAATAAACAATAGGATGGTATTACATTTAATTGGGTCAATTCATATTATAAATTGCAATATTAACAAACTTAAGTTGTAAATCAAGATTCTCTCTCTGTTTTTTTTAAACCAATCTTTCAAGCCAATGAGTCATTGTCAAAATCGTATCTCATAAACAACTATAACGAGTAGGTTTGCTACTAATCATAAATTTTGATTCTTTCACTAAATCAAAGTGTGTCGTTTAACGAAAGAGGCGAAAGACAATATTTCATTACCTTAAAATAATATTACTTTATTCTGATATTGGGTTTTACAAAAAAAAAAAAAAAATATATAATTTGCTAAAATTTCTCAGGTAATTATTACATAATTTATCTCAGATCACGAGTAATAGATAATATAAAATTATTAAAAATTCAATTAAGATACTTAGTATTATTTTCAATTTTTATAAGTTCGAGTGACTTTATAAAAATTATCTAACAACTAACGCAAAAAATTATGACATTGAAAGGTAATGAGTAAATAAGCTAAGGTGTTAGCAAAAAAATTATCTCAAATCTCCCATTTTAAATCATCCCAAATTAATTATGTTGCATGACATAATGATTTACAATGTTGAGAGGTAAGTATTAACATGACTCAATGACAACTTAAAAAGCGAATGAATGGGCGGGGTTCTTGATGGGAGGTCGTGATGGGTGGGTCCGTGGGTAATGATGGGAGTGAGGAGTCGCATAAGGTTACGAGAAGGGTTAGGGATCATGGATGGGTTTGGGTCGAGAAACGGGTTCTGCTGGAGGCATGGTGGGGGATGTAGCCATGTAGGGGATGGTGGAGGCAGGAGGGGGTGGGATATGAATTGTTGGGTGTTGGTTAGGTGGGGGCCGGGTTGGGGCGGGGGGCAAGAAGTAGGGTGGTTAAGACTTGAGAGGGATGTCGTGGTCCGAGGTGTTAGGTGCGGTTACACTGCGGTGAAGGGCCTACTGGTGGGTCTTGAGGTAGTCAGTCACTTAGCAAACACTGCTTCCAGATGATGGTGGATGAGAGGGAAAATGAGAGAGAATTTAGAGAATTAACTAGAGAAGAAACAATAGGGATAGTATGATAAATAAAAAGCAAGGTTACAACACTGAGTATAATCAAATCTATATTGCGTAAATAAATAAGTTATAAAATCTACAATAATTATATATCCACTTTTCAGATTCCCCGTCTCACAAGTTAGAAAATTCGAGAGAAAGCCGAGTATTTCAAAAGTTTATTAGGGTAGACAAAAGCGTATGGGTAGAGAAAGTAATATTTTCTAAAATTTAGTAATTTACTCATTCTAATATATACGTAAGTTTCTACTTTTAATAATACTTTCCGTTACCACCCGTGCAAGGCACGGGTTCTAAAACTAGTCTTTTAGGATTAATGTAAAAGTTGGAGACTCTGGGTAGTTCTCAAAACTTGGACTCTCTGTAATCGCTCGAAAAAACTTCCTTTATTAGTATAGATAGATAGATAGATTCTTTCCTTTTATACATGTATAACAATAATTTTGTTGTAGGACTCTCGTACAAACTCCAAAACTATCAATTAAGTTTTTTTACATTATCTTTTAGGATTAATGTAAAAGTTGGAGATTCTGGGTAGTTCTCAAAACTTGGACTCTCTGTAATCGCTCAAAAAAAGCTTTCTTTATTAATATAGATAGATAGATAGATAGATGTATTGATTGATTGATTATACACCTACTAAGGGTAAGACCGTAAGATTATCAGTCAACCCTTTTGAGTTCTGAGTTCATTATTTTAATGTTGCTCAGACTCTCTTCAAGTTCACTTAAGGTACGCATGTAAATTATTAATTGAGATAAATACATAGAAAAGCCAAAACTCTGCAAGAGTCTCAACTCTCAAGTTGAGTCTTAGAAATTAAGACTTTGTAAAGATTATGGTAAATTATTGAGAATTTTGAGTGAGCCTTGACTTGATACTTAACAATAATCTTATCCTAATTCTGGCATTGCGCCTTCTCGAGTGCGGCATCCCAATCTCGGTAGTTCACAACTAACTTATAATAATTGTATGATTTTAAGCTATTCCCGCTAAACATCCATCATAATACTGTGTTAGATAAATATACTGTATTATGCAAAGAAAAAAGGAAATATCATTGATTATTATTTAGAATTTTAGATTTAATCATAAAGCTCATAGAGATAGAAAACAATTTCCTAAGAATATAGTAGTGACCATACTCCCAAGACTTGGTGATCAAATCAGCTCCTCTTAGTAGTTTAAGACAGGTCAAATATCACCTCACATGGGTGTATAGGACAAACATTTTACCTTTTTCAATGCATTATACATTTGTCTTATTCATCCCACATAAGTATATTTGACCCGGTGTTACGCTTAAGTCGGATAATACCCGTCTGTCTTAAATAAGTATTTGTGCAAATTTAAATAACCTACTACAAGGCGCGCATTATTAAACCTAAAATTCTACAAATTGGTCATTCCAAAACAGTTACTCCGTATTTGTTTGCAGAATTCCTTTCACTTGAGCACAATTCTTAACACTGGATAACCAAATCTGTGAACCACCAGTAACCTGGATCACATCCAGCAATCCTAATCTCCTGGCCATCCCCATCGGCCATCTTGTTCAATCTGAAATGCCAATCTGAAACAAACCATCATAACTTTGGAATGTGGCTAAAGCATTTGTTTCAGATTGGTGTCAACAAGACCAGAGACATATCTGACAGTTATACCAGTTTCAGTGTCTAAAGGCATGTGCTCAACCCAGCAAAGGGGTCTGTTTGAACCGCAGAATTATCAACAGCAAGCAACACAAATCCAACTCATTAAGAAACCCCAAAATAAGTAAGAGAGCAAGAATCAGATTCCCGTACACCAAGAAAATACAGAAATACTGCGGTTATCATCAAAGATCTACACACACGTATCCGATCTTTCTCCCTGTGTTAATCAAGTAGACCAGTTGTTTCTATCCAAAATCTTTTTAATGGATTCACTCCCATTGACATGCCATCACAAAACCAGGGTGACATATAGAACATGAAATTTGATTCTAATTAACATCAAAAACATATCAAGTATACACAGAGTATTCATGCTATGTTTACACTCGACACACACCCTCCCATTGGATCCACTAATCGACAAGTCATCCTCGAGCGAGACACAACAGTCCAATTAAACTTTTCAAGGGGAACAACTTGCATTCAATATTTTGCCTCTCAGTGGCTATATCAATTATCAAACATGCACAATTGCAGTTATTTATCAATCAGAAAAAGAAAGCACCTTGTACCTGTATATCAATCACCCTCTTTCTCTTGAAACTTTGAAAGTTTCCTGACCTTAAATCATTGACCTTAAAGCTTCCTGATATCACAAGATCGATAAATAAATTGAGTTTTTCAAATGGGAGACAGGCTCCCAAGATATGAATTTGTCAATACTCCACCCACCAAAATAATTGAATTTAGTAAAAATGGCTACAAAGTTTTGGACAGTCCAGCGAATTGAATACCAGAAGATTTGGTTTCTTTTCTGAATTCATAGACACAATGAGATCCCTTGAAGCCTCCCGCATACAAGATGTCAGTAATTCCAAAGTGTTGCCCAAACAACCCTTCAATTTCAAAAAAAGGCAAACACAGCTCAGAAACCATTCATACCCATTGACCAATTAACCCAACCTCGATCTCTCGCCTAAAACTGTAATTAAAGACCAGTAACACTATTACCGCACAACTGTAAATGTAAAGATTCTTTCTTTCTTTCATTAAACCCTCTAAATTTTTCAGCAACCACTTTCAATGAAGACCAATTGTAGGCAATGTTGCTCATTCTTAAGATAAACAACCATCTTATAATTCAATTTGTCCTCCACTTACAAGAATGCCCTTAACCACGGCTCGAGGCTCGACATCATCTTAAACTGACTTTGATTCCTCCAATGAAACCCTCATTAATCCTGCAAATTTTCTATGAAAAAGGGTGACCAAATTATGGAAATAACCAAAATTGATATGAAAAATGCGAAAGCATTTCACTGTTGTATGAAATTTGAACCATCCCATTACAGAAAGTTTGGACTTTGATGAGGAATTTGATTCCATAATCGTATAAATGACATTAACCTTATCAAAATTTTGCAATTTCACAGCATCACACAGAAACACTACTGTAACAACTAAGAACCACCCTTTTTTGCTGAAATTAAATGCAACCCATATCATCAGTATTTAAAAATCAAAAGTTAATTCACGTGCGTATTATCAACATTGCTGAAAACAATTGGTATTACGGAAGTTCAGATCAATTTGATTGATTGAAAACGACGCACCTGGGATTGTGAGGTGGCGTTTGGTATGTTTGTTTTTTTTTTTTTTTTAGTGTTAAGGGAAACAAGGAAATGGCCACATTTTTATGTTTAAGGAAAACAAGGAACAAGTAATTTAGAGCAGCAATATTAGGACAATGCTACTATTGATATTGACAGAAACACAGGAAAATACCTAAGTACTTAACAGACTAAGAGCTACAAACAGAAAGTCCATTGTTGCGCGCCTAATAACCAACCGTACATGATATAAGGACGGACAAGGAAACTGACTAATCGATGTGTACGCAAAATGTGGAAAAATTGAAATGCCTATAAAAATTGGGTTGACAGTCTATTTGGAATGCTATGATTAATGGCTTGGGCGCTTGGCAAGTAATGGACTTGCCTCTGAGGCTATTTCAGTGTTCTCACGAGAAGACATCAACTCTTCCTCCATCTTATCTGCGTGGTCTCAGCCTTGGCCTGTTCCATTAGTCTTTTATTTATGATGTGACCGAGCTTCCTCTATACGTATACGTATCTGATCTTTTAAAGGATTCACATTCGCACCCATTGACATGCCATCACAAAACCAGAATGACATATACAGCATCGACCTTTAGTACTGGCAAATGGAGACACACAGAAAAGTCCCAAACTGCTCAAAATTGATTCAAATTAACATCAAAAAACATATCAAGTAAGTAAGTATACACAGCGTATTCATGCCTTGTTTACATGAGACAAAAACCCTATACATGAGAACACTCAAGTACTTCATAGTTCATACTAGCTAGTGTAGACGACAGCAAAATCCTATACACCGTATACTACTAAGTCGTATGCTTCATTGTCGAATATTGAAGCAATCAATCTCAAAACCACAGCAAAATTGAGCCATGACTGACAGCCTGCTAGGACAAAGATACTTACAGATAAATGCAAAATTGTAAACACAATACTTAGTACAGTAGATTCTAGCTCAAGCATTATGAAAAAAGCAGCTGCGCTCCACAAAAATTAGAGAGACCATGAAAACGGACGGGGCACAAACCCAAGGAGAAGAGGTAGACTGAAGAATTGAAGTAGTACTTCATACAAGCTAGGTGTAGAGAGGAGTCGTCGTTGAGACATTGTTTAGCGTGGCAGGAAGATTACATTGCTCAGAAATGAAGTACCTCAGACGACTAGAGTTGCAGGAAGATTGCCTTGCTGACAGATTGTATAGCGTCGTCCCAACTGAGTTCGGTCCAAAGAATGAGTCTTTCCTCACCGTTTATGAGGGCATAGTATGTGGCCTGCTGACCTGGCCAGCAATTTGCAGGGTCAGCAAAATCTGTGTCATATTCTTCATTGTCATATATTGAGGCAATTGATCTCAAGATCATGGCAAAATCAACCCATGACTGACAGCTTGCTAGTGCGTGCAGTGAGATGCGCAAAAGTGCAGTTGCTGAAGTGAGCGCCCCTGATATATGCGACAATAACCAGGCCTAAATGCATGATTTGGATCTGAGAAAGGGTCGATATAAGGGATGGGAATATGTTCCACAGGAGCAGCAGGTGGATTAATAGTCATCAAAAACATCCAAAATGCCATCAGATCAAAGAGATGGTTGTCAGCAAGGATGTAGTCATCAGCAGCATTGACAGAGGTAATAGAAGAATCTACCTCGACTGCTCCACTTGAAAAGTCTGAAGCGATACATCCGTCATTCCAAATAATTCGAAAAACTCAGATTCTTCACCTGGTAAAAAAACAAAAAGAAAGAGAGGAAGACAACTCAGTCGCAGTTGCAAAACCCACGTAACTAATATGCATTCCATTAAGATATGCACTGATCAACTAGCACAAATGGGTAAACCGATGAATCTCAAGGACATTATTACCTAGGTCCTTCAAGGTCTTGACTATAACCTATACAAACCGGTAATTGACACGGTGAACACGCACTTTTTCACCATCTGCACACCACATCTACACCCGCCAACGTCAACCCTATCAACCTAAGAACAACCGTACCTCGAAACCCAAGTATTACCAAAACCAATCCTCCACCAAGCAGCAACCCTCCTCCTCAGCCAACCCAAAACCCGAACCCAAACCATTCCTTGGCAAGTGCCAGTACTACCGTGCTACTGGTCATGTTGTCGATACCTGTCCCAATTTCTGTGCCCTCTTTCCAAACATCGTCTTTAAATGAAAGAATGATACTGTGAAACTCCTAAATAAAGGGAATCAACATAAACCCACAAAAAACATAAAACTATAAACCCACAAAAAATTCATCCATGAAACCCAAGAAAAATAAACCAGTAAGAATCTAACAATAACAACAAAAATAATCCAAGAAATCATCCATGAAACCCACAAAAAAAAATTAAAGACAATAAACCCACAAAAAATTCATCCGACTCAAGTAAACCGGTAAGAATCTAACAACAACAACAAAAATAATCCAAGAAATAATCAAACAATGTTAAAAGAGAGAATGATACTATGAAACCCACAAAAAAAAATTAAAACTATAAACCCACACAAAATTCATCCGACCCAAATAAACCATCCAAGAATAATCCATGTCAAACAATGTTAAAAGAGAGAATGATACCATAAAACTCCTAAATAAAGGGAATAAACCCACAAACAAATCATTTCTATAAACCCACAAAAAAAAATAAAACCATAAACCCACACAAATAAAAGCAGTAGATAATCTAACAACAACAACAACAACAAATAATCCAAGAAAGAATGATAATGGTACAAATTAAGCAAGGGTAAGAAATGAATTACCGAAAAAGATATCTATGTAATTTGTATCTTCATCATGAACAAACACAATCATATCTTCATCATTTGCATGTACAAGAATGTTGGCAATTTGATTTACATATGTCCAGCTAGTGCCTAGTGGGCTATATGGGCTATAGCCCAACCAAATTTAAGAGATAAAATCTTATACATCACTATATATGTTCACGAAAACAAAGTAGTTCGGCTGGTTAAGGTGAAGTGAATGAAAGGCATTACAACGCAGGTTCGAAACCTCGGCCTTGCAAAGTAGCTCATTTTTTACTTTTTGTTTTTTGCAAAACCTTTTTTTAAAAGCTTTATAAATTTAAGGGATATTCTCTCGTGTACCCCTTAACTTTTTCATTTTCTATGATATACCCTTCTTTTCATGCAAAAAAACTTTGACCGTCAATAGCTCTTGGCTACAAGTTCAGAATACGATAAACTTTTTTTCCAAATTGACTGTCTTTAAGAGGTCTTCCGTTTGAAAAAAAATTCATCGACGTCTCAACTCGTAGTCGGGAATTATGGTCGGTCAAAGTTTATTCGTTAAAAAATGTTTGACCAACCATAACTACCGGCTAAGAGTTCAAAAAGCGGTGAATTTTTTTTTCAAATTGAAGGCCTTGACGAGATAATTGGTTTGGAAACAAAAAATTACCGTTTTCTAAACTCGTAATAGAGAATTATTGTCGGTCAAAGTTTTTTGCGAAAAACGAGGGGTACACCATAGAAAACGAAAAAGTTCAGGGGTACACGAGAGAATATCCCTAAATTTAATATATTAGTTAATCAGTCAGTAAGTGGATGGTACTAACAAATTATCGTCTTTTGTAAAAGGTTCATGTATTTAATATATTAGTTGATGAATTGATTGTTCATTACATGACAATTGTTAGTTGCTCCTTAATTAAATAAGTAGTTAAGTATGAGACAGTCTTACATTATGAGACCATTTTATACTATAACTTTTGTATCAAATTTTTCTGCTTGTAAGTTTTAAATTGCAAGGCAATTAGGATAATCCATAATAATTTAGTCTTTCAAAAAAAAAGTTTATGATAAATACTTGTATCGTTAAGTTAAATTCCTAAGAAATTTAGATTATCTGTCATTTGAGAACTTTAAAAAAGTATCAATTAAAAGGAATTGAAGGGATCGTAGGTCAAGATGATTGTTAATTTAATTACTAAATAATTATGAATATGCATTGAAAAATATTTATATACAAATATATATGTATTTTGTAATACTTACTCTATATATTTTTATAATCTAAATATTGTTTCATTTTAAAAAGTATGTCTTCGCCATTGGTAAAAGCCGCAACATTACAGTACACGTATGCACAACCGTGGGACTTCATATGACTAACGATCACTAACTTCGATCTAACCCTACATATTTTTGATTCCTGGATCCGCCCCTGCTCCCATAGCATTGCCCATTACCCTTAAAATGCACCATGTTCAAAGCATTTAGATAGATGGAACCCATCATATCACCATTGGTGAATGTAATACTAACACCATCGTAATCAACAACGACACTTGCTAATCCGCTTGGATTAAATTCGGATTGACATAGAACTTCGAATAGGGTCTTAATCATACTGGCAGGAGTGAAGTGAAACATAAAACCATCATTTGGTCGGGGATCCATTGTAATTAAGAAGAAAATGGGGAAGAAGAAGAACAGAGATGGAGAAAATGAAGAACAGGGGTTTTATGTTTTTTTTGCTTTTTGAAGAGAAGAGAGAGAGAGGAAGCTTTGCAGTAATTAGTTATGTGGCAATGTGGGGTCTATCATCTATTAAATACTATTAAAAGCCTAGACTAAAATGACTCATAAAGTCCACGTAGACAAAGCCACGTATGATCATGAAATGGCACATTTGATTAACGAAATGCCACGTTTGATTATGGAATGACACGTCCGCATCAATAAACTACCACAGTAAAACGTAAAAAGAAAAAAAAATGATATTGACCTGTTGCACTTCCTCTCCTCCATCTCTTTTGAACAGTTTCATTAAAAAAAATATTTCAAATTAAATGACTAATTTATTACTACATTATTACGTCTCTTATTCACACACTAATGAATACTTAGAGAAGGATAAAACAAAATCAAGAGGCAAGTTTGGGTGTTTCTTATTGACAAGCAACTCAAAGATCAACATTGATACTACTCCATATTAACTCAACTCAATAGAGGGAGAGTATAAATTGAAGAAGGTGAAGGCAGCAAGCCATAAATTGAACTACTAGGGAATCCTATATTTTTTTTCTTTTTTTGCTTTTGGATCGTAGTGTCGTATTGTAAATCTATAAAATATAATTAAAAGACAGCCCTAAAATGACTAATAAACGCCACGTAGACAAAGTCACGTAGGATTCGAAAATGCCACGTAAATGCCACATAAATGTGAGCATCAAAACTTATTGCCACGTAATTGTCTTATTTTATAGATTTAATTCATTTTTCTACAAATTAATTTACTTTATGTAACCCTTACAAATTTACATCAAATTTCATAATTTATAATAAATATTGACATTTTAATTGAATTTTTGTAATAAAAACATGTTAATAAATGTCATAATTTATAATTAAAATTGATATTTTAATTGAAATTTTGGTAATAAAACATGTTAATAAATTAAAACTTTTCATATTACTTAACATGTACCCACCATTTTTATTAACATTTTTCCCTATTTAATTCATTTTTTTAATTAAACATTATAATAAATTCATTAAAACTCTTCATAATACTTAACACCCACCAAATTAATTAAAATTTCTTCCTATCTAATTAATTTTTGTAATATAATATGTTAATAAACTGATTAGATTTCGTTATACTATTTAATACCCATAATTTTCATTAACATTTTTTCCTATTTAATTCACCTCTTGAGTTGCTCAACAATCAATTATCTAATTTAATAATACCACAAAATAAATTAAAAATAAAATTAAAATATGGGAGTCTATGGTTGTGTGATGGCTATAAAACCTATAATACCTATGATAGTTTCTATTCACAATATTTATTTAAAATCTATTGCTCATTTGCCCATGAGTTTATAAGTTGTAGATTATATTTTATGGTTTAAGTTTTTATTTGATTATAGAGAGTATATTGAGTATTATTATTGAGTATTTTTTTGTTATGTCCAATAAAGTATATTTTAATTTGTTATGTTATTAGTTTTATAAATCCTTTGATTTATATTTAAATTTATGTTTTGCATTTGGTTTAATTTCAATGATTTACATGTGACAATGTTGATCCGTTTGTGAAGTTTTTGCCATGTTGATGTTTTACCTTTTGGTCATTATATTTTTTATATGAATTTTAAAGCATCGTGAAATGTATGTGAATGCAGATAAGACAAAGCGTCACGTGGGTAATCTGAAGAGGGAAGAAATACAAAAGGCACGAAACTGGGGTAAAATCTATCTATACAATATAATTAAAAGGTTACCTAAAACAATTAGTTTTAATTCACATGGCATTTTTATAGAGGTTAATACTAATTCATCTATATTAATTACTTAATTATTTATTTTTATACAATATTATAAAAAGGTAAAACTATGTATTAAAAAGTTAATTATCCCCAAAATTGTCACATGCTTATAAGTACAAAAAAATTTAAAAACAATTGTAGTTACAATCACTGAAAAACTAATATAAACTTTTTATTTTCCTCTCATAAATTTGGTTAGTAATCTACCTATTTATTTAACTTTAATTCCATAAGATAATTAAAAAGCAAGCGATACTATCTACCATTACTATTCTGCATGTCATATTTTAATTTCGGAAGATAATTTCTAAACCATTCTCATGCAAAGACGAAGCTAGGCTTTGGCAAAATGGGCCATGGCCCGGGTGATCAGTTTAGAAATATATAGTGTACAAGTTGTAATCTAGACAATCTTCTGCAACTAGCCTAGCGGTTAAGTGTCCATTGTGACTTTGTGAGTGTAGATGTCTTGTTGTTCACGTGTTCGATCCCTGATAGGTGATAGCGCCCATCTTAGGCATTTTTTTTAAAAAAAATTCCTTATTCCTTAACATATACTCCGTAATCTATACATTTATACTCCGTGCTAAATAATGGTGTCACGAACTATGAAAAATGAGGGTAAACATTGACTACTTAAATCGGCCCAGGTCATTATTTTGCCCTAGCTTCGTCCCTGTTCTCATGCAAAGTAGATTGTGTAAAATAATAATAATAATAATAATAACAACAATAATAATAATAAAAGCTGCGCGCATAATAATAATAAAAAAAAAAAAAAAAAAAAAAAATAATAATAATAATAATAAAGCAAACCTTTCATATTCCATTTCTCCTCACACCATATTTATGTCTATATTAGACTTCATAATACTTAAAAAAAAATCTATAACTCTATAATCTAAATAAAAAATCTATAATCTATAAATCTAATTAAAAGGCAAGCCAAACTATCTACCATAATCTATATGTCATATTTAATTACATACGATAATATCTTAAATGACTATTGTACAAAGTAGATTTTGTAAAAGAAAAATAAAAATTATAATTATTAGTAATCAAGCAAATCTTTTACATTCCATTTCTCCTTACTCCTTATTTATGTTTATATTAAATTTCATAATAATGAAAAAAAGAATGCTCAAAACTCAAAAGTCATGAACCTTGATTCATATTTATACTTATATTAAATTTGATAATAATGAAAATGATATTCAAAAGTCGATCATAACGCATCCTCAATTGTTTATATATTTTTGTTGGAAGGCAAAATTTATAAACCAAAATTTTTCTCATCTCTATTGTTAGTAGAACTAAATATCTCACTAATCTTCCTATGATTCTATTCCAATTAAGGTTAATGTATTAAAGTTTTAGATTATTAACTAATTTATTTCTTTTTTAGTGCAAGTTCCATTGGTATGAAGTTTTGATCACATTTTTCAACTTTATCGTATGTATTTGTTTTGTTCTCATTTAGGGTCTACCAAGATTTGTGGTGTTGACCTATTCAAAGGTTAACATACTTACATCTCTAAGACTTCATTCCGATTCCCTCTTTCTTTCTCTATTTAGAGGAAGTTTAAGTTAGTAACGATAATATTGTATAAAACAAATTTCATTGTTTTGTTGGTTAATTCGCACTAATTACTGAGTTACTTTTTTATAGGGACGATTCATTGGAAAAAGAAGACTATATGGAGAAGTAAAATATTAGGATTGCTTAAAGAACTATATATATTAAAAACTAAGTGTAAGATTGACGACATCAATGTGAATGAACAATAGTTTTTTAGTCTTTTTTTCAACTGTATTTTTTATTTTGGTATTTGTTGATATTTTTCATCATTTTACCTTTGAAAAAATAGCACTCTTTAATTTATCGACTTTGATCTTTATGTTAACATGTCAATGCCTTATTTTTAGTACACGATCTATCATGAATTATCATTCATGAGGTAATCTTACTATGTGATTTGATATTTTATAAAGTCTCAATTACGAGAAACACTAAAAATAACACACTAAAAATAAAATATCCCGTGAAATTCACGGGCCACAAAACTAGTTATTATAATTATATACACAAATATGGGTCGGTTTATTTCGCTTTACGGGTGAAATGTTTATTTTTACGACATTAATGCATTTTTTACAAAAGTTTATTTTTTCTAGTTTATTTATTTATTTATTTATTTTTTTGAAGAAACCCAAAAGGGTTCAAATCATATTATCATGATCAAACTCGGCCAACGTAACAATGTTTTGAGGTAAATCCTCGACCCATTCACGCGTACCAACATACCATGGTATTACGTGAGCTAAAGCATGAGCGACTCGATTACAACTACGCTTAACAAAAGAAAACTCGACTAACTCAAAAGAAGAACATAAAGAAAAAATATCGTCATAAATAAGAAACAAATCACTTCGACCTCGGACACGCTTCTTCAAATCGTGAACTACGCTTAAGCAATCGCTTTCCACTTCTACCTTCATCAATCCCTTCCGTCTTGCCACGCTTAGACCCAACAAAACAGCTTCCGCTTCCAAGAATTGCGGTTCTCGATCGATCTGCTCTTGCTTCGTGACTGCCCACATCACTCTCTGACCATCGTCCTTGCTCACCACGCCTAAACCCATCCCCCTTCCTTCCATACATCCCGCATCAACATTCACCTTACATCATCCTACTTTAGGCTTACTCCACACTCCTCCATTTCCGTTCCCCCATTCGTCCTCCCTGCGGTCAGAACTATCCCCCCTCATTTCATCCACCAGCTCACCCACCCGTCTTAGCACCCCATCCATACTCCACCTCGACCCGTCGAAAACCACCTTATTTCTTGCCTCCCATATAGCCCATAAACCCGTCATAAACTTCACCCTCTCGCTGCCCCCCAACTCCCTCATCACGGCCTCCACCCACCCCCTCACCCCCTCAAACCCTTCTCCCTTCAAAACTTCCACCCCCAACCCATCCCAAATCCCCTTAACCCAGTTACAGCCCCATACAACATGAAGACTAGTCTCCATATTGCACTGACAAATCGGACACTCATCATCTACTCCACGTAGACTTTTAGCTATGTTTCGTTTTGTAGCGATAACGTCATTACAAAGTTGCCAAACAAATACCTTTATACGAAGTAGGACCGGGACTTTCCATATCTGCCCCCATAACCATTTTTCTCGGGTATAGTCTGACTACTCCACCATTTTACTACCATCATCAACTAGTGCCCAATAAGCCGTTCGAACCGTATACTCCCATCCTTCGTCAGGTCCCAGCACCATTCATCTTGCCCTTCCGAGCTGCTTAAGCGGATATTCAAAACCCGGGCTGCTTCAAATGAAAGAAACAACTCCTCAACCAAAGCCTTATTCCAACGCCTCTCCTCAGGCACCATCAGCTCCTCAACTCGCATATGCTCATTGCTATTTCCTCTCGGTGACAGGACTCTTTTTGCTTTCGTATTCGATATCCACGGATCACTCCATACACACGTATCTTTCCCATTGCCAATTCGCATCCGAGCCCCCAGCTTCACCACATCCCGTGCTTCCCAAATGCTTCGCCATGTATAGCTTGGATTTGCACCAATATCAGCCTCCATATAGGATGTATTCGGGAAGTATTTCGCCTTTAGTACCCGTGCCATCAACGATCCCCCTCCCGTCATAAGTCTCCATGCTTGTTTTCCCAATAAGGCCAAATTAAACATATTAAAATCACGAAACCCAAGTCCTCCTCTAGACTTCGGAAGGCATAATTTGTGCCACGCAATCCAAGGCATTTTACGCTTTCCACCCTCGGAGCCCCACCAAAAGTTTGAGACCAACGATCGCAGTTCATCACAAAAATTAGCCGGTAGTTTAAAGACACTCATTGCATATGTCGGAATTGATTGGGCAACTGCCTTTATCAATATTTCCCGACCCGCCTTGCTGAGTAACATTCCCCGCCATCCTTGTAATTTCTTACTAAGCTTGTCTCGTATAACCTTAGAGATTACCTGCCTCGAATGCCCTACCACAATTGGGAGCCCCAAATACTTCTCTTGTACATCCACCACCCTTACTCCAATCACCGCTGCCACACGGTTTTGCCTCACCTATCGCGTCCCTTTACTAAATGATACAGTGGTCTTATCATAATTAACCATTTGCCCCGACGCCTTCTCATACGCATAAAGGAACTCTTTTACTCTACCTGCTTCCGTCTCATTAGCCTTGACAAAGAAGATGCTATCGTCGGCGAAAAGGAGATGAGAGATCACGGGAGCATTTGGTGCAATTCGAATACCATGAATAGAGTTGTTTTCCACCGCACGCCTTAGCATACTCGAGAGAACCTCCGCACATAAGATAAATAGATATGGCGAAATGGGATCCCCTTGTCGGAGTCCTCTTTCCGGGGTAAAAGTACTGGAAACCGTTCCATTCATAAGCACTTCATAGCTTACTGTCGTGACACACTCCATCACCCTCTCAACCCAATCCTCATCGAACCCCATTTTCAGCAAGACAGCTTCCAAAAACTTTCATTCCACGCGGTCATAAGCCTTTGACATGTCGAGCTTAAGAGCCATATGTCCTCCCCCTCCCTGAGAATTCTTCATATAGTGGAACATTTCAAAGGCTAACAAGATATTATCAGTAATTAAACGACCCGGGGTAAAAGCACTCTGATTTTCCGACACTTTATTCCCCAAAAACTGCTTCAACCTATTTGCCAAAACTTTTGAGACGATCTTGTATACCACATTACACAAGCTTATAGGCCGAAAATCCATCATTTTATCTGGCGCCTTTTTCTTCGGGATCAACACAATTTGAGCTTTATTCAAAGAAGGAGGAAAACTCGCCCCATTAAGAATATCCAAAACTTGTCGAATAACAGATGGTCCAACAATATGCCAATAAGTTTGGAAAAATAAACCATTCATACCGTCAGGTCCAGGAGCTTTCAGCGGGTTCATCTGATTCAGTGCCGTTACAACTTCTTCCCCGGTATACTCGGACCTCAAAATATCATTCATAGCATTCGAGACTCGTCCTTCCACCCCTGGAGAATGTCATCAAAATTCTCGGGATAAGTCATGGAGAACAGACCTTTAAAATATCGAGTAGCAGCATCCGCAATATCACTCGTTTTCTCGTACACATGCCCATCTTCCTCCACTATCCTTTGAATCCGATTCTTCTCCCTCCCCTGGCTGGCCGTACGATGGAAAAATTTCGTGTTTCGATCCCCTTCGCGTAGCCAAATCGCCCTAGAGCGCTGTCGCCAGAATTTTTCTTCTTGTCTCAGGAGTTTCGCTATGTCCGCCACAATCAACCTCCTTTCTTTCACTGCTCTATTCGAGCTTGGACCCTCATTCAGCCTTTTAAGTCGCTTCCTTTTCTTCTCCAGATCCCGCGTAATTCCTCCAATATTAATTCCCTTCCATTTCATCAACTCACTGGCACACTCAGATATCGTCTCAATAATATCTCTTGCATCACGCTCCCACGCTCTTCTAATCGTTTCTTCACAGCCTTCCTCCTCAACCCACACATGCTCGAAACGGAACCTTTTGCGCTGCCACACCTCCTCTTTAGCCCTCTTATCGAACACCACCTTCAACGGAGCATGGTCTGACCACTCTCTGTCTAAATGAAAAAGTTTAGCATATGGAAATAAATCGAACCAGTCGGACGTACCCATCGCTCTATCAAGGCGGCATTGACGATTATTAACCCCTGCTTGCCCATTATCAAACGTAAACATGTATCCCTCGAAAGGAATATCTCTGAGCCCACAAGCATCCACTGCATCCCGGAAATTATTCATTTGCCACTGTGCTCGGCTTCCCCCCTTCATTTCAGTAGAGTACTGAATTTCATTATAATCCCCTACACATAGCCATGGGTCATTCGACTGCGTAGAAAGCAGCCTAAGTTGTTGCCAAGATAAGTGACGGTCCTGTAACGCAGGCCAACCATAAAAGCCAGTAATCCTGCATTTCGATTCTCCCAACTCGACATCAAAATCCATTACATGAACTGAAGCTAAACGAAGCTGACACTTAACCTCCTTACGCCAAAAGAAAGCTAGCCCTCCTGATCGACCCCGACTATCTACAACCACCCCTTCATAACCTCCTATTTTCCTAATTATAGCTTGCATATCTCTACTGCTAAGTTTAGTTTCACACAAAAAAACAATACTAAGATCATCTCTCCTGAGCAGATTTTTGAGTTCGCCTACTGCATCGGGGTTGCCCAGCCCCCTGCAGTTAAGGCTCAAGAGATTCACGAGGCCCAGCGGGGTTGAGCATCCTCAACCTCCACCTCAGGTGAACATACACCCATGATAGTAAAACTTCTCTTCTTAGCTGTCACGTCCTCCTCCATATCCTCCTCTCAAGCTCTCTTTCCCATAAGACACTCCACTTCCCTTGCCTCATTACTAGCAGCAGCTGCCTCCCTTGCCAGACGCCTCCACGAGCTAACACTCCCCTTCTGCACTCCATGACCCAATTTTCCTACCATTCCCGTGTCCCCAATCCTCCATCCCGCTTCAGTCATCTCCTGCCCCCCCCCCCCCCTCATTCCTATCCAAAGCGCCTCCATCAGTCATAATAACTTCATCAACACTTCGGGTTTCCCTGCTCCTACCCTCTACCTCCTCAGTTCCTACCACCCGAGTCTCCTTTTCCACGACATCTTCAGGTTTCTGCATTTTATGCTTATGTGAGACTACTATTAGTGTTAGATTCTCGATCATTTTCTCAATATCCTCCTTCTCCCGCCTCTCTTCATCCTCAAACCTCCTATCTAGAGATCTCGCTACCTTCGGCTTGGGTTCAACCATGGAAGTCTTGGTAACCTTCCATGGTGAAGCTCGCAACCATTACCCAAACTTCAATTCCCCCTCTTCGTATGGCCCTTCATCGCATTCCTTTTCCCCATGCCCGAACAATCCGCATCCATAACAGAAATTGGGTAACCTTTCATACTTGACTGCAAACTTAGTTGATTTTCCATTTGGCAACTTGACCGTAACATCCTCCTTCAGTGGCTTTCTAGCATCCAAGAGCACCCTAATCCTCACAGCTCTCTCCACCTCCGGATTTGGTAACTTGTCCATGCTTACGAATGCCCCAATCTGCGACCCCAGGAAACGAAGATTTCCTTCATTCGACCTGCCCCTAATAGGTAAGTCATACACACGTACCCACATCAGGACACGGAACAAAGGCGTTTCAGAAATCTTCCCCATATCACACGGTTCATTAAGACACCATATATGTTTATCAAAATGCCATGGTTGTCCCTCTAAAACCCTACTCTTATCTTTAGCGATGGAAAAACGGAACGCAAAAATTTTATCTTTAGGGTTTAGAACATTACCGATTATTGTGCCCTTCGGATTCCACAACTTTACCATCGTATCGATCGCGGCCTTTACATTGATAGCCTTCGTAGTCCATAATTTCCCAACGATCATAAGATCCGAACTCTGCTTCTCACCTTCATCATCTCCGACATCCCATATAAACTCCTCCCTCCCATCATCTACCCCTCCACTCATAATCTGCTTGCCATCCCTTTGACACGAGCGCTCATCCATAACTCGCACAGAAGTAAACAAAACTTTAACGAAACCCTAACGAAAAGAAAGCAAAAAAACGAAAAGGAAAGCACGGCCCAATGTCAGAGACACAGGACGAAACCTAGATCGAAAAGGAAGAACAAAGACGACTCCGACGAACTCTCCACAGGAAACCCTAGGAGCACAATTGACTGTTTAAAGTGATATTTTGTTTTTTTTTTCTAGTTTTAATTATACATAATTATTTTTAAATTTTATATTTATCTACTTTAAAATATCACGTTCGTAAGAATATGCATTTTTTGCACGTGATATATTCAATATCTTAACGTTATAAGTTGTACTTTATTGATCAGTTGTTACATGTATATCACAAATAGTAACTGTATTTTATGGTAATCATTTTAGTAAATAACCATGTGTTAAAACTATGCTTTAAAATAAACATAGAATATTTTATTTCAAAAAAATTTAGTTTAAATCATTTTTATCGTTTTATACTAGTTTTATTTGCATTAAACTCAACTTTTAACAAATTTGCCTTTTTTCGCGTCGGGTCACAAGTCGGGAGGGTTTTGAGTCTAAATGTCCGGGGTATTATCGAGTTCTTTTAGGGTTTCGGTTAAAAAGACCGGGTTATTTTCGGGTGGGTTTCGGTCGTTTTTTCGGATCGATTATCTTCTAACAGGTCTATTTGTAGGTCAATATTTATTGTTTCATTTAGTTTAATTATTTGTTAAATAAATAGTTTGTTGAGTAGTTTAATTCTAGGAAGAGGGGGTATTTTGGAAAGTTTATTAAAGTTATTGACGGTAATTAGTAATTTGAGACGATGAACAATTATGTGATATACGTATTGAGTTTTTTATATGCGAACTCTACTCATTCACACAACCTTTATCATTAACATCCCGTCTAATGCACTTTAACGTCTAACCTAATCAAATTAACTCTTAAAATTACCTTTTTTCCCCCCTCAAACTCAGTATGGTTGCTCCAAAAACTTTGACAGGGAATTTTAATTCCTTAATAAAAGTGTACAGAGTAATTTATTTGTTTATCAATCATTAATATTATTCGTAGAATTATGTAATTTGTTATTAAGAAAGTTTTTGTTTGTTAATCATAGGGGTTGAAATTGAATAAGATTATTGAGGGAAGGTGGTGAGGTAAATAAAAAATATGTTTTTTGGGCAGTGGTAAAGTAAGGTTTCTACATTCTCAAGGCCCACCTAGCTAGCCCGTGAGTAATTCTATTTAATCGTCTAAGAATATAACTAACATAAACAATAAAAGGAAGAAAATAGAAGTGAGATGTCTTCAAGAATTCTCTTAATAAAATGATGTTTAGCCTCAATTCGATTTGAGACAGAAGCTGAAGACAATCAGAAGAAATGTCAAGATGCAGCCGACCATGATCCCGGGCCCATCTTAGGACTTTCCGAATACCTATGTTTCGGCTTGTAAAGCTGACTCCGTTCTAGTCTTGACACCCCCTTCAAACAAGATACACCTACCTTCATCATACGCCACCCATCCAATTGAAGCATCATATGAACTATGAACTATTCCAACTTTCGTCCACTTTCACCCTCGTCCACTGGCATCTGCCTACCTCTCCAATAACGTAGAAAATATTACTATCTTGAATCCTAACTTGACTCCCCTCATCAATCTCATGACCCCCCCCCCCATAACATCACCTTCCATCTTATCACTTTTTATGGAAGAGGATATGTGGTTGTGTCGCAGTAATAAGAGCCTAAGAGAAGGGAGAATGTGAGGTGAGTTATGGTTGAGAGAGGGCGATGAGCAACGAGGGTCGCATGTGAATGGGGCGTCGAAGGGCGTGGTTGATGGAGGGTTGTGGGTAGGCAGGGAAGGGATAGTGGTGGTGGATGGTTAGATCATAGTTGGCTGTAGGGATTTCGGGCAAAACAAGTTATGCGTTTGATTTTTCATTTTTTTTAGTACTACTGAATGGGAAATGAGAATAGTATAATGGTCAAAAGTATATTTCAATGAGTAATATGTGTATTGCAAAAATCAACTGTAACACCCTTATCACTTACCAAGGAGCCTTAATAAGACATTCCCCAATAAGTAAGGGCGTTACCATCTCGATTGCCCGAGGTAATGTATAGCAGATAGATCATAATAGAGCATTTATCAAATGTTTCTTACAAATTATACAACTATAACAAAAGACCAACTCTAAAACAACTGAAGGAACTACTAAGCATAAGTGATAGCGGCAACTAGCTAGACAGCGTGATGACTCGATCTCCTCCATATCCCGCAAGCAACATATCAACCAACACCGGCTAAACCAACTCCTCACCACCCCCAAATAGATCACCAAAGTTTTGAAAATATAAAACGGGGTCAGTCAACTGAACAACCAATATAAGAGAATCGCAAAAATACATCAATATACAACACAATCAGACATATGTAGTCGACCCTCAACTCGAATAGCAAACACATACCGACTACACACTTAAATGTATAGTCCATCCAGGTTACCTATCGCACGGGTAACCATCACCGCCAGTGGGGGGGACCGCAACCATGCCCATCTTAGCTCTGTTCATTGCAACGGGCGCACCGGATCATTAATGTGCACATCCCTCTTATGACGGGAGCCACAAGAGACGAACATGGAGTTAGAACCATCTCCCAAAAATGGTCTCATCTCAACAATACTAATGTCATTATCAAACCAATACCATCTCAATCAATAGCAATCCAATACATCATATATCTCACTCAATCAATCATACACATCTTAAATTAATTACGCAACTGACTGAGTAGGAAAACCCTACCTTTTCGCTATTCCATGAAAACGCTTCCATCATATATGCCAAGCACGACTCCACATTAAATCCTACAAGTATCAATTGTACTATAGCACTAAGCTATTCAAGATTTATTAAAAGATAGCAAATATTCACAAACTCACCTTGAGACATGGACCGATGCCAACAGCAGCAACAACCCGACTCGATAACTTCATGCATAGACCGTCTCCCTTCCTGGATAAGTGTTCATGGCCATCCAAGGTGTGTAGAGTGAGAGGAGAGAATTTGGAGGGGGTGAGTTTAGGTTTTAGAGTGATAAAAGAAACCGTCGAAATGAATTATGTTTTAGCCGTCGCGTTTTATAATAACACATTGTCAGATCGGACGAGCTACTCGGTCGAGTATAGACATACTCGGCCGAGTACGACACACTCGGTCGAGTACTCGAGCTACTCTGCCGAGTGAGCCCTACTAGGTCGAGTATTGAAAAACAATTACGGCATAGTCTCCCTTTGTCTCTTTTACCAAAGGTCACTCTAGGTCAATAGGTCAGTCTACGGGTCACTAAAAGGGCGGGTATTACATCAACATCCAATATTAAATGCATAAAAAAGGTCTTTTATGTAATACCCAGGATATTTGAGGACTATGTTGACCGACCCTGTTGACCAAGAGAAACCTTAGGAAGGAATGGGTGAAGGACCAGGCTTGCAACAGAAACCTTATAGGATTGTATACTCGACCTAGCAGAGGCTACTCGGCCGAGTATCGTCTATACTCGACCGAGTAGAGCCTACTCGGCGGAGTACGCCAGTGCTCGACCGAGTATGGCTGCTGTGACGCGTTAATATAAAACGCAAGTTCGTGAGATTCATTTCATTTCCCATTTCCTTGACAGTTCCTCTTTCTCTAACCCTAGCCTACCTCTCTCTCCTATCACCCCAACCCTATACACTCTTATTTATATAGCCAACACCTTCACCATGGGAAGGACGGAATTCGCTTAGGAAGGTTGCGTGCGTGGTTGTCATCCGTGTCGTCGTCGATGCACGTTATTAGGTAAGTCTCTGCCTTGTGTCTCTTTTGGGTAGATTATTGAAGATAGTTGTGAATTAGGCGATGGTTAACATTGTAGGATGCATATTGGAGTCTTGGTTGGCTGTGTATGGATGTCTTTTATGGTTTGCGACGAGGTAGGGTTTCTCCTACTCAGTACTGTTAATTGATTATGATTGCATATGTTTCATAATTGTTGTTATCTGCTGATCATCAGAGGTTGGGTGTTGTGGTGACGGTGTTGGGGTGGTTATGTTGTGACGGTTGTGGTGTTGTGACAGCTGTGATGCTGTGTATGATTGTGGTGGAGTCACTTGCGGGAGTGGCTTCACACCCTAGTTCGCCCTCCGTGGAACCCGTTACGGGAGGGGATGTGCACATTAAGGGACAGGGATTGTTAGTCGCTCGTTGATGAGCTGGACTAGGTGGGATGGGCTACGGTCACCCACTGGTGGCGAGGATTACCTGTTGCGATGGGTAATCTGGCAGGGCTACACACTTCGGTGTGTAGTCGGTTACTAGGTGAGATCGAGAGACTGGGATAGAGGATGATCAGCTGGTTACACTATCTAATTTGATCTACTCCCTCGGGAACCCGAGATGGTGACACCTTCATACACTGGAATGGTCCTTGGTAAGACATCCTGGTGTGCGGGGGTGTTACAAAGTGGTATCAGAGCCGACAATTTTGGAACCTAAACCAATGAATCTAATGAATATAGGGTGTCAATTAAAATGAACCTGGTGTATGTGTGTTGGGAGCCCCAGCCGATGCTAGATTTTGGGTGAGAAGGCGCCCTCATTCCAAAATCATGGCCCCATCGTACTTAAGCCAGTCACGGGAAAAAGGGTAGTTAGTAAGAGTCGTTACACAGTGATGGTTGTCGTGTGCATCTGTGGTTAGAATAATGTGTATCAATGTGTGTGGAAAAGTCTAGAATTGGTGAATGAATCGCTGTAATGTGTGATTAGAGGTAAGTGAATTAATTTGTTTGACAATGGTTGCGTTATGTGATGATTGTTGTCTTGTAAACGGTTGGTTTGAGGTGAGTACAATATGATTAGTGGAATGTGTAATGATGTGTTATATGAGTTAAACTTTGCAGGTACTGTAGTTAATTGCTACATATGCTCAAGGGTGACATGTAAATTGTTCTTATAGCAAAGTAAGGAATGTAGGTAGAAATGATGATCGAATTGGTAATGGATGTAGAAAAATTCGTGTTGATGTGTGTTTATGTGGTAGGATAAGCACTAACAGTGACGAGCTGATTGCACGGAACTCCGAACTAAGCTATTTATTTTGCAGGAACATTGAAAATTCAATTTCATCTCAACTCTTGGAAACTCGATCGAGTAGGAATTCGTACTCGACCGATTAGACCATACTCGGCCGAGTATGAAGGTGCTCGACCGAGTGCCCATTCTGTGAAAATTTAAAATCGCTACTGTTTCGAAAACTCGACCGAGTAGTCGATACTCGGCCGAGTATACCCAGTACTCGACCGAGTACTGCTTTATCGGGGTTCAACCGGGTTATACAAAAACCCTATTTTCGTCCCATTCTTTCTTATTTCCGCCCCGTCTCTTCTTCTTCTTCTTATTCTCTCTAAAACTCCATATCTCTCCTTCCTCAAGCTTTTGGGTGAATTCTTGGTAGTCTACTTGTTCTCACTTGCCATAAATCAATTCAAGGTAAGGTTTTAACTCGATTTCTTCCTTTGTTTTCAAAGTTATGTATGGTCTTGTCAATAATCCGGATTTTCATCATAAGTAACTGAAATTGAGTCTTCACCTTGTTATTTCTTGGATTTAATTGTATATAAACCTCGAGTATGCCATTGTTTGAGCAATTACATGGTTTAAAATTGGATTTTGAATTCTATGGTTTGCTAAAAACGAAATACCTTCTATTTTGTTTGATTATCATTCGGTTTGGGACACTTGAAGCTGGTAACGATGTAATGAGTAAAGTATTTGATGATTTTCTGATAAAATTTCTCTTAGAAGTTCGTCTCAAAATTTGTTTACAATTGAAAATCAGTCCGTCTTTTGCGATAAGTGTAGGTGTGTCAATCCCTTTGTTAAAGCTTGATTCCTGGCAGTATGGTGAAAACCAGAGGACTAACCAACAAGAGAACCCGTCCTAACGTCCAACTTGAGACGGGTCAGTCTAGCGGTGCACCAGTAGTTCCACCGGTGGAGGCACATCCATCGGTAATTTTCTTTGATTTCAAGCAACGAAAGGCTTTTGTGGCCCTTATGAGTCGTACTTTTCGACCCACCCGCTGTATTAATCCTGATATTCTTGAGACTTTAGGGGTTAAGGGGGACATATTTCATATATTTGAGACTTTGGGAATAGAAGGGTTGTACGATTTGAGGAAGAAGTCTTATCCCCACTTGACCTTGGAGTTTTTGAGTTCCTATGTCTATGACAAGAAGGGGAAGACTGCCTCTTTTCGTCTCATGAATGAGGATCATGAGCTGACTTTGGATGAGTTTGCAGACCATTTGGGTTTGGAGGAGGAGGGGACGGGATAACTTAGTGACGTGGCCAAGAATAGTGGTGCCCCTCTCTACCTTCCCTATTTGACTGGCATATATGCCCCTAGCACTAGTGCCATGCTGATTAATGACGTGCAGCATGTTTCCCTTTGTATGTTTTTGAGGATGATGACTTGTCTGTTGTACGCGATAGATGACGTGAGCAAGCTTAATTCTCACGAGGTCATGTTGCTTATGTCTTACCTTAACTTGCACCGTCAGAAGCCGTTTTACTACAGTGCTCCGGGGGTAGTGTGCTCTAGTCTTGAGCGCATGGCCCAGTCCGAGACCCGACATATCGCTTGCGGGGCCATAGTGACCTGCCTAGCTCAGCGCCTGGCAGATTTTGAGGCCCCACCTTCTGAGGGGGATGAGTATGTAGAGACTATTCCTACCATGGACGCTCAGTACTGGCGTCAGAACAGATGGTTGAGGAAGATGGATGACGGGTCTTATGACTGGAGGGTGAGGAGATCTATGTGGATGGTGCTTCCAGACCCTGCCCGTCTCCCTGTTGTTGACCACCTAGCTGAGTGGGAGCCTTGTGCTATACCTAGACCTGAGCCTCAGACGTACCTTATTGACTCTACCATTCTCTTGGACCTGCCTGAGCCTGTCATCGTGCCTGAGGGACAGCAGTAGGCACCTCCCCCACCTCGAGAGCACCGTAGGGTCAGGCAGTCTAGGACGGACCCGGTCGTGTCTGAGCCCTCTTACTCCACCCCTGACTTCTACCCCTACCAGTACTCGCCCTACCCCACCATGCATGACCCCAAGATGCAGGTGAGTGACTTTTTTTTTTTGTTGCTAAAATGTAAGCTTTCCATTAGAAACGGCAATTACAATATGTTTTGGAGACCATACATATAAATTGCACCTTACATAACCAAATTCTATCTTTGGGACTAAGTACTCGAGGCTTACATTCATTAAATCTACCCACGATCAGCCTCCTAATCTGTTGGATTACCAGTTCAGGTCTGGTGACAACTCCTTCCAGACGAGCACAATTTCTTTGCATCCAAGCCATGTACCAGCACGCTAAAACAGTAGCAGTACACAGCTTCTTACGAACTGAGCTCCATCTTTTCCTTTTGATACCGTGCAAAATATTCCCCTGTGTAAGATCAAAACTCAGCCACGAACTAGCTCCTTGTAGCAAACTCTTACTGAAATGACACTCTTCAAACAGATGCTGGTGTGTTTCAGACGCAGACTGACAGAGACAACACATATCATCTTGTGAAATCTGCAGTCTAGCCAGTTTATCCTTCAGTTGTAGTGCCCCATGTGAGATTAGCCAGGCAATAAAAGAGTGCTTAGGTAAAGCCATGTTACACCAAACAGCCTTGTGCCAATCAACCTGAACATTCTTGTTCCTTAACCAATCATAGCAGCTCTTAACAGTATACCCTCTTGATCCTATACTCCACTGTCCATCAATAAAACCTTCTCTAATCAGATCCTTGACCTGGCACACTTTTTGCTAGTGCCAACAAGAATCTGCAGAAGGACTATAATCAAACCAATTGACTCCTTTTAAATACACATGATGAACCCATTGAACCCATAGCTTATCAGGATGAGCTGCTATCCACCAAACAAGCTTCCCTATAGAAGCCTTGTTCTAGTACCAACTCTGCTTTATGCCTAATCCGCCCTCTGTGACAGGCACACAGATCTTTGCCCAATTCAGTAGAGGAACTCTGGTATATTCTGACTTACCTTCCCATAAAAAGGACCTACAAATAGCATCAACCTTAGTCAACACCCCCTTAGGTAGAACAAACATGGAGGCCCAGTATGTATGCAGGTGAGTGACTTGATTGAGCGGATCTCCACCACTTTGGTGCTCCGCAACATGCATGAGATGGCCCATAACCAGGGCATAGGGACATAGATAGCACAACCGGTTTGGTGGAGAGGACCTGGAGTGGACTCAGGAGTCTTCCATAGCTTCGACGTCGATCCCAGTTTCTGGAGGCCACCGGAGGAGACAGAGTTTGGCTGCCTCGCGGGACCGTGGGGAGCCAACTACGACAGCCAGCTAGGAGGAGATTACTCAGCGGCAGCAGGTTTTCCCGGGGCGGGTAGCTCAGGTGCAGGTACTTCCGGTGCAGGTGGTGACAATAACATGGAGGAGGGTCCTGGCTTTTGATCCTTTTGTTATATTTCTTGGATTAGTTTTTTTTGTGTTGGATTAGTTTCCTTTGTGTTGGATGTTATTTTCTGGATTTAGTACTTACTGTTGGATGACTGTACTCGACCATAAGGCCGTTATTTATTTTAACTCACTGTGTGGAGACTTGTTGATTTGGTTATATCTGGCATTTTGGTTGTAAGTTTGATTGCAGGTAAGTTCGTAGATGCGTTATGTTGAATTGCATAACTCTCTGCCTGTTACAACTCGACCGAGTATAGACACTACTCGATCGAGTAGAGCTTACTCGGCCGAGTATACAATTATACTCGACCGAGTAGAGCTTACTCGACCGAGTAGCCACTCATACTCGGCCGAATAGTACTGTTACAGGGACCTTATGTGTTTGGTGTTTACGAACCGTCAGAAGTATTTGAATATTTACATGTCAAAGTGTGTGGGTGCTTCATAGTGTCGTTTAGCGTAATCGATTGTCCAAAAATGGACTACGATCACGTTACAGTTGTGTATGTGCTTGGATAGTATATTGATTAATGAAGTTTAGTCATATTGCCATGGTCAACATGTAGGAACTTAACTTGTTCAAGGTGTTGCATTAGTCTTTATATGATGTGGGAATGTTAACGCATAACAAGAAAGTGTTGTAACTGTCATGAGTTTACACGTATATATATGTTGGTTATTTAATGCAATCTTTCGTAGTGTTAATGATTAATTACAGTTATAACAGGTCCAACTGGATGAGTGAAATTGGTGGTCGGTATATGACTAAAATAACAAGTTAATGAATAAAGCTGCTATCATTTGATAACATCATCTTTAGATGTATATAGAATACTTAATTACCGTCACATTCTGCTGCTATGGGTCACAATTGTGTAATGTCATAGATTAAGTCTTGTAACATGAATTAAGGTTAATTGCAGTTCGCGAGTAATGTCACAGTTATGATGTATGTATTGATTTTGGGAACGGGGAGTGGTTAGTGGTGAACTTCGGGGACGAAGTTCCTTTAAGAGGGAAAGAGTAATGTCATCGCGAAACCAAATAATGGAATTATGTCTATAATACTTGAAATCACATTTATGTCAGTATTTGAAATTACATTCATGTTACATGTTATTGAAGTTACATTTACGTTTCTTTGAAGTGGTATCTATGTTATATTTTAAGTGATACGAACGTGCGTTGAAAAACTCAGTATGGGTGTGTGGGACGTGTACTTTTGTGGTCGTATATCGTTACTGGTCATTGTGCTGCCTTTACCAAGATGGTATACGAAAAACATGTGGTATGGGATAAGAACATATTTTGGGGTGAGACGATGATAGGATTATTTCCCTGTATATTTTGTGCGTGATAGCAGTGGTGGCATGATCGTTGTTTGAGTAATGTGATGTGGTGGTAGTATCAAGGATGGCCGGAGTTCGTATGCCTTTATGTATGTGGATGGTGTCTTAGCGCGTATCCTTGCAGTGTGTGTGTGTGGCCTGAACTTCGCGGACGAAGTTCTTTTTAAGGGGGGAAGAATGTAATACCCATGATATTTGAGGACTATGTTGACCAACCCTGTTGACCAAGAGAAACCTTAGGGAGGAATGGGTGAAGGACCAGGCTTGCAACAGGAATCTTATAGGATTGTATACTCGACCTAGCAGAGGCTACTCGGCCGAGTATCGTCTATACTCGACCGAGTATGGCTGCTGTGACGCGTTAATATAAAACGCAAGTTCGTGAGATTCATTTCATTTCCCATTTCCTCGACAGTTCCTCTTTCTCTAACCCTAGCCTACCTCTCTCTCCTATCACCCCATCCCTATACACTCTCATGCATATAGCCAACATCTTCACCATGGGAAGGACAGAATTCGCTTAGGAAGGTTGCGTGCGTGGTTGTTGTTCGTGTCGTCGTCGATGCACGTTATTAGGTAAGTCTCTGCCTTGTGTCTCTTTTGGGTAGATTATTGAGGATAGTTGTGTAATAGGCGGTGGTTATCGTTGTAGGATGCATATTGGAGTCTTGCTTGGCTGTGTATGGATGTCTTTCACGGTTTGCGACGAGGTAGGGTTTCTCCTACTCAGTACTGTTAATTGATTGTGATTGCATATGTTTCATAATTGTTGTTATCTGCTGATCATCGGAGGTTGGGTGTGGTGGTGATGGTGTTGGGGTGGTTGTGTTGTGACGGTTGTGGTGTTGTGATCACAGTTGTGATGCTGTGTGTGATTGTGGTGGAGTCACTTGCGGGAGTGGCTTCACACTCTAGTTCGCCCTCCGTGGAACCCGTCACGGGAGGGGATGTGCACATTAAGGGACATGGATTGTTAGTCGCTCGTTGATGAGCTGGACTAGGTGGGATGGGCTGCGGTCACCCACTGGCGGTGAGGATTACTTGTTGCGATGGGTAATCTGTAACACCCCCTCATACCAAGGTACCTTATCAAGGACTACCCTAGCATGAAAGGCTGTTACCATCTCGGTTGCCCGAGGTAAGTATATATCAAAAGTAACAATCCACAAACACATCTATTAAAGTATAAAGAGTTAGCGATTACATTATCTTAGACCAACTCAAAATAAAAGTAAAAGGTCTCAAAACAAATGAAATTAAAGACATCTAAACTCATAACAGCGGAAGTTAGACTGACGTGATGACTCCCCATGACTGTCCCATAGCTAACATCTGCATTACCTGTCACAATCTACTCACCATCCCCGAATGGATCACCGCAGGTTTTACAAACAACAACCCGGGGTCAGTACTACTCAATTAATATAAGACAACAAACAATACAACCAGCTGATCATCCTCCATCCCCGGTCTCCCGATCTCACACAGTAACCGACTACACACCGAAGTGTGTAGCCCTGCCAGATTACCCATCCCAACAGGTAATCCTCGCCGCCAGTGGGTGACCGCAGCCCATCCCCACCTAGTCCAGTTCATCAACGAGCGACTAACAATCCCTGTCCCTTAATGTGCACATCCCCTCCCGTGACGGGTTCCACGGAGGGCGAACTAGGGTGTGAAGCCACTCCCGCAAGTGACTCCACCACAATCACACACACAGCATCACAGCTGTCACAACACCACAACCGTCACAACACAACCACATCAACATCGTCACCACAACACCCATCCTCTGGTGATCAGCAGATAACAAAATTATAAAACATATGCAATCTCAATCAATTAACAGTACTGAGTAGGGAAAACCCTACCTTTTCGCAATCCGCTTACGCTGAAATCAACCATACAAATGCATAACAATTACCACATCGTCACCTACAACAACAATCATATAATTCCAATCACTAACTGCAAAACCCCATTCCCCCAATTCATGAATAAAGACAAACCCTAGAATTAATCATCAACATTATAGGGATAAATACTTACCGGCGAAAGAATGAAAGATTGAATGCGATAGCTACGATGTCCACACACACAGAGGAGAGATTTGGGAGTGATTAGAGTGTCGTAGGTTTGATTAGGTTTGCAAATGACGTTTTAGAAACTGGCTATCGAATATATAATCCCTAATTACTCCCGAATCAAACCGCTGAAATATTATTCGCCAGACCGGATACTCGACCGAGTATAGAGTATACTCGGCCGAGTATCCTCTACTCGGTCGAGTATTCATCATACTCGGCCGAGTATTCCTCGGCAGTAGCCAAACAGACTACACAACCTACACTACTCGGCCGAGTAGGCTCTACTCGGTCGAGTACAAGCCTAAGAAATCCGTAGTATTACAGTCTTCCCTCCTTAAAAAGAACTTCGTCCCCGAAGTTCCAACCCAACCTATAAATAATGGACCCCTAACACTTACTCCACCAACCACTCTTCCTTCCACAACATGGCTCACGATATCGTCTCAACTATAGCATAGCCTCCTAATACTAACTGCCTAATACTATTTGAAACCCACAACCTAAATGTTGCCAACTCTATCTTAGTTCATAACGCTCACTAACAGCCTCAATTACCGAGACAATCCACCGGACAAGATCAACCATCAAAACGGAATGTTACATTCTACCACCCTTAAAACGAACTTCGTCCTCGAAGTTTACTCACACACATAAACATCCTCACACAATTCGTTACTCTCACTCATAAACATCATACTACTACGAGCACTGCCATTACCTGTAATAAAATTGGCAATCACACAAATCCATCCGTATTCTGCACCAACACTAAAACTTCCAATTGCAATCTATATGACCATCAAACCCTCTTGTCGCATCCTACTCCTCTTAAGATAAATGTTACGTCCTCGTAACTCACTAATACTAGGTCCTTTGCTATACGTTCCATAATCCTCATTACTACTACATGACAACGATAACCCACTATAACCTCAACACCTACAACCATTCCTATATCCAGGACTCTCTTTCTTTAACAGTTCTCGTGCCTCCAATTATTCTGCATTCCCATAACATATATCACAAAATCCTCAGTATAACCACTACTCCATCTCTTATACATTACCACAACACGACATACTTCTATATACATATACACTCATCTCCACAATCTTATCTCACAATCCTCAAGTGTTACACATACTTATATTAGCTTCTCAAGTTCATCTTCTTTATTAACACTACTCCCTTAACTTGACATGATACTAAGTCCCAAAACTCTGTACTCACTGTCCCAATAAAAGGTGTTAAACCACATGTAGTTCTAGTTCAATACCACACATGCTCCACAAACTCTTGCTACAACTATGTCCACCAATGCCTCATCTAAAACAAGATCAAATGTACTCCAACAACCTCTCACTACTGAGTCCCATTAACATAATATTACTATATCATGACAACAACAAAACCATACCCAGCTCTCTTTCATATCCCACTCTATCTCCAATCTGAAGCCGAAACTGATAAGAAACATTAACGAAAAAAAAACAACACTCGATATGCCAACACCGACACTAACAGCAAACAACATTATGTGACAACATGAAAATACCCGTATCACCACACGGATTACCGTGCACAGTGCACAAAACCACATCGATAGCCATCACAACTTTTACAATCTCATAACACTGACTCAACACAGCTTCCTTGACCACAAGACTTTATTAAAACTGCTCTACCAGATCACGACGCAGCATATTAGACGGGATCACAAATACCAACCTTATGAATGTTATCCATACCATGACTCTTGAGGCTGGAACCTCACACCATTACTCACAGATATCATGCATACACATATAAGTATAACATATAATGCGGAACACAGATATAACTTCTCGTAACTATCACGCCACATCATTACTCGTGAGGCCAGGACCTCACATAAAGTTTTACACACCTCATGGACCCATAATCGAATATAGCTAGCCAATCCTGAGCACGTAAGTTACCACTTGGCAATGAATACCTCTCATCCGGACTTAATTCAGGTGCCTTTCATATCATATCCTCTCATACACACAATTATCACCCCTCAGGCAAATGTAGCCATAACATCAGTACCCAACTTCGAGCGAACACCTCATATATCCACATCTTATACTCCCTCACAACCAAACATACTAATCACCTCCACAAAATCAACCTCATTAGGACAACTAACTTCCCTAAAGTAACATCATCCTCAACCACTAGTGACAATACTATGACACCAACATCCTTCATGTGACCACTCTCTTACTATCACCTCTTAATATAACACCCCGTTTCCTCTCTTTGGTTATCATCCCAAATAACGAACATCCAATCCATCAACAAAGTCTACCTCAACATTATTCCCAATTTTATCCTTTATCATATCGTTACCTAACTCCCCATCAAAGTCTCAGATCGTGCAAACACTCTACAAGCTTCTCATTCCATTAATACCTCGAAACTCACGGCTAACATGTCGTCCTACTCTCTTATATAACCATTAACTCACACCCTCTAGTGAGACTATCGTACATTTCCATAATTTCCTACCTTCATGCTCCTTAACTCCGGTCAACATTCTCTCAACTTACTTCCATCCTTATTTCCCCCTTTTTACTCAATAATACCAATTAATAATTCATCTCCTTTCTCTTTCTACCTAACTCTTTAGTAATTTGTTTATTTTTCCATAGCTCCACAACTCTAATTCCCTTAATTCATATCAATATCTTATCATTCTTCTTATCATTTATCCTCTCTTATCTTTCTTCTCACTTCCCTTGTCACCATCAACTCCACACACTAACCGTTACTCTTCAATTAGTCGTATCTCCTTTTCGTATCTCTAGAAGACCAAAAATATACCTCATACCGTTAATTTCCCAAAGAATTACACACTAGGCTCACCCCTTGATATTCCAAATTCCCAAATCAACCACTGTATACTCATCGCGGCATAACTTGGCCTCACTATACACTATTCGTTTCCATCTCTCTATAGCGACCTTTTATCACATATATCCTTAAGCAACTCAATCCAAACCGTCTCCCTCCATAAATCCTTACACATCCCAATACGCCTTTATTCGTATCCCTCATCTCAATCTTTCATTCTCACGTTTCTTTACACTTACATCACCCTTGCCCATATGCACTTACTTTTATATTACTCAATCCACGACTATATCACTCATCATATATCACAAAATATGCTCCTTGTCTCGATTGGCTCATCAATCTACTCTTTTCTTGTTCCACTATCCCTCTCAACCACATATAACTCATGTCCTTTATATCCAACACCTATCCCTCATACGCCGGCATCCTCCCTATCATAGCATTTGGTAACTTACGTATCAAGACCGTCACATATATAAAAGAATGCGTTAAGACTCAAAACATACGTGTGCACATACCCCTCGACTCAAAACAAATGTAAGAACATAGCCACCGACTTAAAAATTAAGGTGAAAATATAGCCACCGACTCAAAATAGCCGCCCACTGAGGTACTCGGTCGAGTACATAGCATACTAGGTCGAGTACAGGATACTCGGTCGAGTAACTATATTACTCGGCTATTACTCAGCCGAGTTTTCGACTCCAGAAGCGAACGTAAATATCACAGAGGATTACTCAGTCAAGTATTGGGAATACTCGGCCGAGTAGCCCTTACTCGGTCGAGTACCAACACAATTCTCAGCATCGTCCAGTTTTCGTAAAACAGTCATATCTCACTCGTTACTTGGTCGTTTTGGGCGTGTGACCTATCGTTAGAATTGTAAGAAAACAGTCATTTCTAGAACTCAACTTATGACAGTTTTAAGACGATCCTTCCATAATCGATCATCATACAAATCAAATTTCCTAAACCAAAACAATTTGAACATGCATAAGGCAACAACAACAACTCAATATTTCAAGAAACCAGTACAAAATTGAACTCTTATCATACGTTCATGTATATAGACACCTGCCCGTAACCATATGCTACTACCAACAATCAAGCATTAACATCATCATGTTCATATGCATATATACCACTACCATACTTCATGCTCAAGATTGTATTAAACAGGTAACATGATCACATTCTTCATTCTCAACATCAATCAGATACAAATTCACAATTCTTCTTTCATATTTTACCATGTTCCAACACTTAACATGCCAACATATTCATGCTCAAAGTTTAACATCAACAATCCTCGATGCATCTTTCAACAACTATCACATTCCACTTCTTTCATCATTTCATCCAACCATGCACAAGATTCAAACTATAGATATCAAACTCACATGACTCAAGCATACAGCAGTTTCCCTCCATGTGACCGGCTTGAGATCTTAAGGGTCTTAATGCGACTTCGGGACATCTCCTAAGTCTTTGTGGTAGCTCCAAACAACTCTCCCCGGGTTCATTTTATTTAAACTCCCTAAGTTCATTGGGTTCATTTGTTTTAGGTGCCGGAATCGTCGGCTCTGATACCACTTTGTAACACCCCATCATACCAAGGTACCTTACCAAGGACTACCCTAGCATGAAAGGCTGTTACCATCTCGGTTGCCCGAGGTAAGTATATATCAAAAGTAACAATCCACAAACACATCTATTAAAGTATAAAGAGTTAGCGATTACATTATCTTAGACCAACTCAAAATAAAAGTACAAGGTCTCAAAACAAATGAAATTTAAGACATCTAAACTCATAACAGCGGAAGCTAGACTGACGTGATGACTCCCCATGACTGTCCCATAGCTAACATCTGCATTACCTATCACAATCTGCTCACCATCCCCGAATGGATCACCGCAGGTTTTACAAACAACAACCCGGGGTCAGTACTACTCAATTAATATAAGACAACAAACAATATAACCAGCTGATCATCCTCCATCCCCGGTCTCCCGATCTCACACAGTAACCGACTACACACCGAAGTGTGTAGCCCTGCCAGATTACCCATCGCAACAGGTAATCCTCGCCGCCAGTGGGTGACCGCAGCCCATCCCCACCTAGTCCAGCTTATCAACGAGCGACTAACAATCCATGTCCCTTAATGTGAACATCAACTCCCGTGACGGGTTCCACGGAGGGCGAACTAGGGTGTGAAGCCACTCCCGCAAGTGACTCCACCACAATCACACACACAGCATCACAACTGTCACAACACCACAACCGTCACAACACAACCATATCAACTTCGTCACCACAACACCCATCCTCCGATGATCAGCAGATAACAACAATTATAAAACATATGCAATCTCAATCAATTAACAGTACTGAGTAGGAAAAAACCTACCTTTTTGCAATCCGCTTACGCTGAAATCAACCATACAAATGCATAACAATTACCACATCGTTACCTACAACAACAATCATATAATTCTTATCACTAACTGCAAAACCCCATTTCCCCCAATTCATGAATAAAGACAAACCCTAGAATTAATCATCAACAACATAGGGATAAAGACTTACCGGCGAAAGAATGTGTAGATACCTCATTTATGCACCTCCCGCAAACCACCCGGTGATGATTGGGCCGCATGTTTGGTACGCAGAACGATTTGTGACAGTTCGTAAGTTTATCGTCAAGTGATTTCTCAAACACTGATGTCTACCTCTTAATTGTCATCTATACGCCGATACGGTCGTTTTGACAGTAATTAGAGTACATTTGGAGTCCGGGCCTAAAACCGTCTTCATTTTCTGATAACCGTTAAATCCCGAGTCAGAATGTTCTGGAATGTTCCGGATATTTCTATTCCATATTTTATAAATAATTCACAATCTTTTAATCTTTGGTAAACAATTTCCCGTAATATTCATACAAAATATTAAGGAAAATAAGATAATCCCGTTATTCCATAAACCAAACACGGAAATCTTTCTTCCGCAGGAGGAAACCACCTGGGAACAGACGCATCAGGTGCTACGCCTCTTCCAAGAGACGCAGTGACTGCTGCGCCTCTTCCCATATCCTTTTCTTCGTATTTTTCGTATCTTTTTCATATCTTTTTGAGATTCACTTCCAAAGTCTCTCCGAAAACCCTATGCCTTCACGTTATTAGTATAAATAGGAGCCTTCGCTCCTCATATTTCTCACGCGAGTGTCCGCCTTTCTCTTCTCCCTTTGCATTCTAGACCACGTTCTTACTTTTTGGCGTCTACGAGCTTGAACATTCGACCACGTAAGCTCGGATCATTCTGAGTACCAGCCTCGTTTGCATGACCGACCAATTTGACCAACTCCACAATCAATCAACTTAATTAATCTTAATCGTTTTCCTCCTACGAGGGCACTTTCGTTACATTCGCGTCGAGCATCACTAATCATAAACTTAGTTCATCTCGTTTCGTCAAACATGTAAGTCTGAGGGTGTAAATCTCTCTTTCATTTATTGTTATTTACTTTTTGTATCATTAATGTAAGGTTTATGTCGAAAATACTTGTTAAAACCGATTTATAAAACCGTGTTTAAAACCCTTTTTACGGATTACCAGAAGATAACCGTCGAGAAAGGACGCAGCAACTGCTGCGCCTCTTCGTGAGGCTGCCGCAGTTCCTGCTTCCTTTCTTCTTCCTTCGTCCTCTGTAAATTCGTTTTCTTTTATTTGTTTTCGCTTGTTCTTTAATTCTTTGACATAATAGCATAATAATTTCACATGTATATTGTCTATCATCATTAATACGTTTAATTCATCATTAAATTCGACTTAAATCCCTTATAATCCAATATTTGCGGGTTTTCGTCATTAAACTCAATCCGGATTGTAGAAATTCGATTCATTCATATTGGGTTTCTGGAATTTGATCTTTGATATATTTTCATCTGTCTATTGTCATATTCGTCATTAATTCGTCATTCATTCGTCATGTTTAATCTATTTAGTTCACCTATGTCACTAATCAATCTTTCATCCATGTAAATAATTCGTTCACATTCGTCTCATCCATGTTTTACTGTTTTTATAACTCATTCATATGTAATTAATGAATTAATTCACTTCTATCCGAGTTAGTTATCGTAATCAATCCTCAAAATCATCAATTAACATTAACGATTTGAAGTTCCGGCTTCACAGCTAGAACTCACCCTTGGAACAGACGCAGCATCTGCTGCGCCTCTTCCAAAGGGCGCAGTCTTGCTGCGCCTGTTCCAGGTTGACTTCTGTCTCTGAACTTCCGTTCTGCCTTGACCTGACTAATTAGTTTACGTATAATTTACTATTAACCGTATTATCGCCTAATGACCTGTTCGTTAATTCTTTTATTCTTTTTCTCAAATTATCCGTTTTGAAAGTATTTTCGACATAAATCGCTAAACCCGATGTAATTATTGTAATTTTTATTATTGTAATTTTCATTATTGTATTTATCATTGTATTTTGTATCATTTGTATGCCTTCACATGTAATTGAACTTAAATCCCAACTTAGACATCAATTGTTTGTTAAATTAATTGTTCACCGACTTAGTTAATCTTCACATGCTAGGATCAAAACTTGGATGTTGCATTGCATGCATATAATCGACAATATATCGAGTATAGATAATTTTCCTAATCATTAGTAGAGGCCGCTATCGAGGCGGGCGGGATTAGGTGTTCGATCAAAAGAGCTTCCTAATACGTACCCTCACCCCTTACTCCAGATCTCTGTGAATATCCGTGTTCATTGGCATCCGCGAGAGTCATTCTAGACATAGAATGCTAAGGGTTACGAGTTCTTGGTGTTCATGTCACTACTTTGTGTCTTGACATGACACGAGGTATTCGAACGGTTTCAATTTCCCATAAAAATTGGCGGCGACTCCACAAATGCAAACGCTTGTTTCCCAAGCGCCCCCGTGGCCCCATGTCCACAGTTTGGCGACTCCGCTGGGGATAATACACTTACGTGTAGCCAAAAGGGTGAAACTTGAACAAGGTTAGGGAATAGTTTGTACAAGACAATTGTCGGTTTTCATAACTCGGTCTTCCTAGACCGTTTATTCGGCCTTCTTAGGCCCAACCCACCCCATTCGACCAATCGTCCCGTCTAAACGGTCCTAATTCTTATTTGGGCCTAAGGATGGATAGTGATTGACGTCATCCATACCATGATGCTTACTCTTGTTTGTATCAAGGACCTTCACTACTTGAGGAAATGGACTAGGAATCGGCCTTACTCTTGTTTGGTATGAGCCTCTCCACAGACTTCGGGTTTGATTTTTCGGTATGGCGACCCACCCTTTAAACCAAAACCCTTTTAAATGCACTCAGCATCCCGTTATAATGCTTGTATAAATGTTTGTACCTTACGTGATCACCATTTCTAAACAAAACCATGACGATTTCTGTAAAATCAAAACCCCTTTTAAAGTGTAAATTTCGAAAAAAGGCCCATGATTAGCGCAAAACCGAGTCGAAACTCTGTCCATTTGTCGAGTCAAATTTCGGGCACAATCCCATTTCAAAACCTCACTTCGAGTCCACTCCTACAACTACACTAAAGTTGACTAGGACCAACATTTTTCAAACCTTGTCATTTCTTCAAAGCTCAACCACACAAGTGGCACACACCCACTTCACGAGTCAAAACTTTTCTTTCTTAGTAAGTGTGCTAGAATGGTCTATCGTGTTTTGATTCGTTGTCGATCTCTTATCCAGTTTTCCAAGATGCCTGAAACAAGTGACGTGAACTTCAACCAACTCCAAGATGGTAATGATCGAATCCTAACTGCGCTAGCTCAAATCCAAGTTACCCAAGACCAAATGTATGATCGCCTTGACACCATCGAAGGCCGGATCTATGCCGTAGAAGCAAGGTTGCCTCCTCGAGAAAGTGAAGTCGTTGATGACTTCGTGAATGACTTTAGGGACGAAAATCCTCCCATGGGAATGACTGCAGCTGAGAAAAGACTCCAATACTTAGAGGATCAATTGATGTACCTTAAAGGGGATGACTTTTATAGGGAGAATAATCGCAAGTATGAAGCCGTAAATTCCAAGTTGCCAACCAACTTCAACATGACGGATATCCCTAAATTCAAGGGGCATGAAAACCCTTTGAACCATATCTGTGCCTTCAAGGATTACATGTCTATCGAAGGCATTAAAACCGAGATGTTCTTAAGGATCTTTCATTCATCTCTTGACACCATCCCAAAGCAATGGTTCTACTCTCTAGAACACAAGAAGATCGATACTTGGGAAGATGTCGCGATCGAGTTTGCTAAGTAATATGCGGATAATGCTGAGATCCAAGTTAACATGCGCACTCTAGAGGTTCTTACCCAAAATGACAAAGAAGGTTTCACCGACTTCCTAAGTAGGTGGAGGAAGACTAGTACCCAACTAGTTGAACGCCCAGATGAGGCTACTCTCGTAGAGAAATTCGTGGACAACTTAAAGTCCATCTATGCAAATCATTTGAGATACCAAAACATCAAAACTTTCAAGGACTTAACCGTACTAGGGACGAGAATTGAAGATGATATTCGTAAAGGGCTCTTGTCCAAAACGGTAGGTCGAGGATATCAAGGCTCAACAAGCCGTTCTTACGGCTCCACTAGCAAGACCGATGAGGTTAACCTTCTCGAGCCATCCAAGAAGAGTACCCCACCAAGGAAATTCACAAATCTTGGGGACACTTACTCCAATGCTCTAAAAAGGCTAATGAAACAAGGCAAACTCCAACCCATAGGACCTACGATCGAACCAGAAAAGAAGTCCAAGTTCTGGGACGAGAACTCGTACTACGAATATCATAGGGGTAAGGGACATGGCACGGAAAAATGCTACAAGTTGAAAAATATGCTTCAAGACATGATTGAGGATGGCCGACTACCAATACCACCGGGAGGTAAGCCCAACAACACTTAGAATCCTCTTGTAATTCTAGTGATCACGAGTGAAGAATCTACCGTAGATTGTTCACACCTCATTTCTCCAGTTGAAGTTGAAATCCACGCAATCGAGAATGAAGGATTCTACTCTACCATTTCCCCTACCATCGCCGACTTCATCGCATGGGTAAGGAGTATGGATAGTCAAGTTTGGGAATTGGAAAATGTGATGACAACTTTACATGACCCCAATGCGACACCTAAAGAACATGCGCCACTAATCTTCTCTCAAAATACTACTATGCAAGAAATAGTCGTCGTGGTTGATAAACTAGTCGACCAAATCACACAATTAGAGGACGAAATCATGAGAATGAGGGAACTAGCTACGATCAATGGAGTATGGGCCGATGATGATGAAGACGAGTATCTCATTGAACACTCCTTAGTCAAGGAAATAGTCCAAAATGGTGAAGATCAAGATGTGGACCACCTAACTCGTTCAGGGCGCCCATATCAAAGTACTACTCAGAATGGTCCAACCAACGTTGTCACACCAAATGATAATGAAGATGACTCCACTGATCATTTGCTCAAGCAATTACAGAAGACAAAGGCTGATCTTTCAGTCTGGCAACTAGTAGCAAGCTCATTCCAACATCGCCAAGCTTTACTGCAAGCTTTGGCCAAACTAAATGTAGCACATAATTCCACACCCGAAGATGTAGTCAACTTCGTCTTCCAAGAATCACCGAAGCTAAGTAATCCAATTACTTTCTCAGATGAAGATTTGCCACCCTTTGGTGCTAGTCACAACTTGGCACTTTACATCACTGTCATTTGCCTAAAGAAGAATGTGCCAATGACCTTGGTTGATGATGGCTCCGCGGTCAACGTCATACCCCTGAAAACGGCATACAAACTAGGCATGAAAGAGTCGGATTGGACCCTCACAAATTAAGGTGTTCGCGCATATGATGGTACACGACGAAAGTCGTAGGACTCGTTAATCTAACCATAGCCACATGGCCATTTGAGCGAAAGGTTAACTTTCAAATAGTGGACATTGAAGCTTCCTTCAATATACTTCTGGGAAGACCTTGGATTCACGCTTCCAAAGCAGTAACATCCACTCTTCACCAAAAGATCAAGATCCCATTAAATGGCAAAGTGGTGACGATCACTTCGTCACCCATTAAGGCGATAATCGAAAAGAAGTCGAATAATCAAGTCCTTGCGGATCCAGTATATGAACTTGGGGGCTTTCAAAGCATAAGTGTCATAGAAAGTGAATTGGCACCCTATACTACGATCCCTACTCCAACTTGGTGGTCAACCACATACTCAAATTCCAGGGATACTTCCCTGGAATGCCTTTGAACTCTATCCGAAGAAACACCTTCGCACCCTACAAGGAAGGCAACTAAAAAAGAATACCACTTGGACTAGGGTACAAACCCACTAAAGAGGAAGTTCTCGAGATGCTCGCTCAAGTTCAAAACCGTAAGCACGTAGGAGTCCAAATGCGACCCTATCTCCCTACCCTAAATGGATACTTTGTTAAGGAAGGAAGTCTAGAACTCTTTCACGGATTTCCCGAACCTTGGCACTATCTCAAAAGGAAGCTAGCCGGAATCGAGATCTTTCACGATTGCTACTTCATTCCTCCAGAAACGGTTCCTACCGTCAAAGCTCGTCAAGCACCTTGCTTGGACGAACAAGCTGTTAGTCTATTGTTTGGAGAAGATCGATTTGTTAGAGCCGCACAGGATGAGATCATTACCATGATACTTCAAAACGACCACTTCAACCCTACCGCGTTAATCACAGAAACAAACGTAAACCAGCAGAAAGGATGGAGAAAATCAATCAAGTGGACCAACAATCAAGGAAGACTCTTCAAGCTCACCACTGGAGAAGGAGAGATGTTCAAAGGAGAACCAGAAGACGATGAATTCGAGTCAAAGTCGGAGTCGAAGTCAGAGTAAAAGTCTAGAGAAGTCACTAAGGAGTCTCCTCCTGTCGTCATCCCCATTCCCTTTGTTTCTCCTAGCTTAGCCTCGAATAGCAACAGTAGTTCGGGAAATGTCCCAACAACTGTCCCTTTACCGCCACAGATCAGATGGCTTCTTTGTTTCAACTTTTCTAAAACTTTAATATGAATAAATCAGGTTCTGCTTACTCTTTGTGTTATCTTGAGTGCAATTCTGTTTACGATGATACTGAGGATGACCTAGACCCAGACTCAATTGAGATACCTCCCTACATAGCCAAAGAAATACTACAAGAGGGGGAAGGGGGACCAATAATAGAGAACACCGAACCCATCAATGTAGGAACCGAACTAGAACCCCAAGAACTTAGGATAGGGACTACCCTGAACCCCACCGAAAGGGCCAGTTTCATAGACCTCCTACACGAGTTCAAAGACGTTTTCGCTTGGTCCTACAAAGACATGCCAGGGATCGACAGGGATATCGCCGAACATAGAATCCCAATTAAGCCGGGTTTCAAGCCCGTAAAACAGAAGCTTCGTCGAATGAGAACAGAATGGGCTCTCAAGATTAAGGAAGAAGTCGATAAGCAATTCAAAGCCGGATTCATCAAAGTTTCCGAGTACTCTGACTGGGTAGCCAACATAGTACCTGTACCCAAAAAGGATGGGAGAATCCGTGTTTGTGTTGATTTTAGAGACATAAACAAAACAAGTCCTAAAAATGACTTTCCTCAACCACATATCGACATATTGGTGGCCAATACCGCAGATCACGCGCTACTATCCTTCATGGATGGGTACGCGGGTTATAACCAAATCAAAATGGTTATAGAAGACATGCATAAGACCGCCTTTGTCACTCAATGGGGAACCTATTGCTATACAGTTATGCCATTTGGGTTAATCAATGCCGGAGCTACATATCAACGCACCGCAACCACACTCCTACATGACATGATGCATAAAGAAGTTGAGGTATACGTAGACAACATGATTGTCAAATCCAAGGATAGAGAGGGGCATATTGCGAACCTTCACAAATTTTTCGCAAGGCTACGAAAGTACAACATGAGGCTCAATCCTCAGAAGTGCACATTCGGAGTAACATCTGGCAAACTCCTGGGATACGTCATTAGCCAACGAGGTATAGAAATAGACCCTTCCAAGATCAAAGCCTTGATCGAAATGCCGCAACCCAAAACGGAGAAAGAAGTCAGAGGATTCCTGGGAAAAGTACAATATATAAGTCGATTCATATCGAAACTCACCATGATTTGTGAACCTATCTTCAAGAAGCTCAAGAAAACGGATCACACCATGTGGGATGATGACTGTCAGAAGGCATTTGACCGAATCAAGGAGATATTAGCTAAACCACTAGTGCTCATGCCACCTCAACGAGATCAACCTCTTGGTTTACATCTCACAGTGACCGAAACAGCCATGAGCGCCATGCTAGCTCAAACCGTAGGAAAAGAAGAAAGGGCTATCTACTACCTTGGTAAGAAGTTCTTGGAGTACGAGTGCAAATACTCACAACTCGAAAAGACATGCCTCGCTCTTGTATGGGCAACGAAGAAGCTACGCCACTACATGCTTAGCTACTCCGTCAAGATATACTCCAAAATGGATCCAGTTAAATATCTCTTTGAGAAACCCGTCCTCAATGGACGCCTAGCAAGATGGACTTTGATGCTCTCAGAGTTCGATCTTAAATACGTGCCTCTAAAAGTTATAAAAGGGCGCGCCGTTGCCGAATTCTTTGCAGAAAATCCCATCAATAATGCACAAACAATAGATACTTGGTCATTTCCAGACGAGGATATACTCCAAACCGATGTAGACTCCTGGGACCTTTACTTCGATGGAGCGTCAAACTTAAGAGGATTTGGAATATGAGTGTTGCTCATTTCTCCTGAAGGGGAGCATACTCCGATCTCTGTCAAACTCGACTTCGAGGTGACAAATAATGCTGCAGAATACGAAGCTTATCTCATTGGACTACAAGCAGCAGTGAGCTTAGGCATTAAAAACCTTCGGGTACATGGGGATTCGTCCCTGATCATCAATCAAGTTACGGGATCTTGGAAAATCTGAAGCGAAAGCTTAGCACCTTATCAAGCCAGAATAGACCAAGTTGCCCAATTCTTTGATCACGTGACCTATCTACACCTACCTCGGGAAGAAAATCAATTTGCAGATGCTCTTGCAAAACTTGCATCTTTGATTAATATGCCAGATGACATGGTGGAAATGCCTTAATGTATCGAACGACGGTCGGAGCCAGCTTATGTCCACCAAATCACCGATGAAGAGGAAATCACAGAAGAACCATGGTTCCAAGCAATCCTAAATTTCAAGCTCAACGGTACCTATCCACCGGATATGGACAAAAGGGGACAACGTGCTATACGCTTACTAGCTTCCCAATACATTCTCATGCAAGGAGAATTATACAAAAGAACACCTCTTAGTGTAATCCTACGTTGCCTTGATCATTCACAGGCACGGAAAGTAATGGAGGAAGTCCATGATGGAGAATGCGGTCCTCACATGAGTGGGCCCATGATGGCAAAGAAAATCACACGTTTGGGGTATTATTGGACCACAATGGAATCCGATTGCATCAAATACGTAAGACATTGCCACAACTGCCAAATCTTCGGGGAATGTACAGCATGTCCCTCCTTCATTGCTCTATACGATGACATCTCCTTGGCCCTTTTCTGCCTGGGGAATTGACATAATCGGGAAGATAACCCCAGCCGGAACAGGAGGTCACTGTTTCATCCTAGTGGCAATTGTCTATTTCACCAAATGGGTAGAAGCGGCTTCCTACACTAGTCTCACAGTTAAAAACGTAGCAAAGTTCATACAAAACAACATCATCTGTCGATACGGTTGCCCGCATGAGATCATTAGTGATAATGGATCACATTTCCAAGCCGAGACTGAGCAATTACTAGCCAAGTATAAAATTAGGCATCACCACTCTTCGCCATATAGACCACAGACTAATGGCGCGGTAGAGGCGGCGAACAAGAACGTTGTCACAACAAGAAAATGATTGACAACTATCGAGATTGGCCAAGCAAAATACCCTTTGCTTTGTGGGGATATCGCACATCAGTTAGGACACCCACTGAGGCCACCCCTTTGTATTTGACCTATGGCATGGAAGCTGTACAACCAGTCGAGTTAGAAATACCATCATTGCGTATCCTACTCGAAAGTCAAATCCCGGAAGCCGATTAGAAGAGGGATAGATATGAAGAACTCATCCTCCTGGATGAACGTAGGCTACGCGCATTGCATAATGTCCAAACATATCAAGCACGTATTAAACGAGCCTTCAACAAAAGGGTTAAACCAAGGAACATCAAGGAAGGAGACTTAATACTCAAGTCAGTTAGAGCTCTTTTACCTGTCGATCCACGGGGAAAATTCAAACCTAATTGGGCCAGACCATTTCTAGTCAAGTCCATACTTCCAGGGGGTGCGGTTAGAATCACAGACCTAGATGGGAATGAATTTGCCAACCCAACAAACCTTGACCAACTCAAACGGTATTATGCCTATAATAGGAACAAAAACGCGTCTCGCGTAACCTCACATGTCGCTCTTGTGGCACTAAATAAACGGCCCCTGGCCAAACCTGAAATAAGCCAATGTCACTCTGCTCTTGCATTTTGACAATTTGTCATCCTCATATCATCAAATAAACTAAATTTGCACCTTAAGAGTAAGTAAAAAGCTCATGCTTATCTTCTAAGTTCATTACAAGCTCTTGCTTAGAACAATTATTCTTTTACATTTACTCGAACTACGCGCAAGGATTTGATTTCATTTTTTAAATGAATACGTAGGCAATTCTTCACGGGATACAACCCACTAATTTCAAAATGTAAATAGAAAGACATTTGCAATAGCATTTGGAATTCGACAAGAATGATAAATAGGAGATGACAACGGTTTCATAACCAATTAACCTCTTTTATTTCATTCATTTCTAATGATAGTAATAATACGTCACATAATAATAATAATGCCAAATAAAGATAAAAATAGGCTAGGATTCTAAAAACCCCCACCTTCTTATTACAATAATAATAATAGTAAATAATAATAAAGACTTGGGCTATTCCTCCATCTTCCATTTGCCCTTGTCATTCTTGTCATATTTCTTGTCACGACCTCGAGCCGGACGCTCTTGCGCCACTTCGGACCTAATCACCAACGGTCTTTCTCGCGGTCTAGCCTTCCCATTCTTGTCAATCACTTTGTCCACGAAAGGAGAGGTCTTCGGTTTCTTCGAAGGATGAACAACTCGAAACCCGGCTTTTTCCTCTCCCTCAGTCAGATGCTTCTTTTTCTCCTTTTCTACCTCGCTCACCTTGTAGTCAATGGGCTCGCGCTTCCTCAATCTCTCGCGCTCCTCCGAAGTAGTAGCTTTCATCCATCGCAGGTAGGAGTCCGACACCCATAAGGCACTAACAGAAGAGTTTAAGAACCATACATTTCTTTGAGCCCATTTAATGGCCCACTCCCTTCGACTCTCATTAGTAACCGCCACGGCAGTCTGCGGGACAGTGTCAAGCTTCGGGATTGTCTGCTTTAGTCTAACCTGTCTCATCAGCCTCTCCGGGAAGATGCATACCATGAATTCCAAGCCAGGAATGCGCACAGATCGGGTAGGATCCAAGGAAGATACTCCAGTGACAGATTTGAGGTGCCACCATGGTACAACCCACCTAATCAAGGGGGCCATCATCACTCTTCAGTTTGTTTTCCAATAATTGCAGACCCGAGTGAAGTCCACCCTGTAAAGCCTGGTCCTCATTGCAATCGAACGAGCGTGATAAGAAGGAACATGAACTCGGGGCTCGATCAATCGAAGACGCTCCATAAGCCAGACCTACCAAAAGCGAGTATCAGATCAAAAAAAGAAAAAGACAAAAAAAAAAACGAAACAAAAAACGAAACAAAAACGAAAAGAAAAAAAAAGAGAAAAAAAGAAAAGTGTTCTTTTACCTGCAGAATAACGGGACTTCCCAAATACGGTAGGTCGCGATTGGCTTTCCTATTATCCAAGCCCAATAGGATTTCTCCTAAACATAAACAGGCTGGACTCCTGTGCAGCTCCATTTGCTCAACTAGGCCCAGGAGACGGGGATCGCCTCTCAAGTCTTCATCAACATGCCCTTGAAGGACATATACATGCAACAAGCAAAATCCGAATGCCCTTCGCCTAGCAACATAAGAAACGGTGGGGTCGGCCTTGTTAATGAATCGGTCAATAAAGTCCAATATTCGCACTCCTTTCGAGGTCACTAGACGGTCCACCTCAATTCTTGTCAACCCAAGCAAGTCTCTAAATTTGTTCTTATACCCTTGTGAAGTAGAAGGAATAGAAGGCAAGTGTTCTGGGTCCCATCCACCGATCGCAACAATTTCTTCAGGAAATGGGCAAATGTCACCTCCGAGAAACGCAAAAACATGATCATTCAGGTCCCAATAATCAAGACAAGCATCTAGGAATGGTTTGACAACCTTGATAAGCTTCAAACTCAACAAAGATCCAAGATTATAAGCACCCATATCGTGCTTCTCCATGTTGGAAAACTCGTTGGTCCACTCTTTTAGACGAATCTCCAAAGTATTCATGATGAGTGATTTTATTGAGATTTTTATGTAATAAGACGAAGAAGAGGCGGAAGAATTGTGTGAATAAAAGCTTTATCGCGTCTCTATTTATACTAAATTCTGTTTCCTAAAATCCTCCAGAACGGATACACCTGGGAACAGGCGCATCACCTGCTGCGCCTCTTCAAAGGGACGCAACTCCTGCTGCGCCTCTTCCTCAGCAATGTTTCTGTGATTTTCCGCGTTGGATCTTTCCTAAATCCTTTAACGAATAATTTCCTATTCCTACGGGTTATTGTTTTGGTAAACACGTCAAAATTACCATAATTCATGTTTCCTAAATTCGCGGGCATGCATTTCGAGACAATATCAGCATTTTCGTCATTTTAGCACACTTGTATATTTTTATTTTTATTTATTTCAAACTTATATATATTTCTTTTATTTATCCCTTTTATTTAATCATTTCGCTCCCGTCCTACACTACATTTCTAGCTTATAGATTTCTATTTTATTATTTTTTGGGGGGTAACCCTCCCTACCGTCCGGACAAGCTCACTCCCGCTACATGGATCAAGATGGAACATCAAGACAAGCTTCTCGGGTCCAAGGAGGATTCCAAACTTGTATTTATTGTTCATTTTGATAGGATAGGCCACACTAGGATTTTTACTGTTTTTACGTTTTTTTTCATTCTTATTGCTTTTCATTCACATGTTAGTTTATGCATCATTTTCCGCCTAAAACCAAACCACCTACTACTAAAATGCATGAAAATTGACTCATATAGGTTGTATGTTAGTTTTCATGGACATGCAGATGTCACAGACTTTAAGCCATCACTTTAGTTTAATCATTCTCGCATGCTAGATTATAGTTCACTTAAAATGAATTTAAATAAAGTTGATGGGATCTTCCTCTAAAACGGAAATTGAGATTAGTCTTTATAAGGGCAAACATCTATGAATCCCTTCTTCGTCGGTAGGCCTAATATGACCCCTTCTACGTTGGGTAAGTAGTTGTGTTGACTTAGTTTACCTCAACATCATAGTCCGAAGAGTTTCTCGTGATTGTGATGGACTAAAGATAGAATTTACAGAAATTTATCGACCAAGAATTCTAACGGTAGAATTAGCTAAAAGGTTAGCTTATCAATTTACAGAGAATTGAGTCTTGGGGTCATTTATATAATTCTTGAGGGAGGTCAATTGTATAAATGTTTTTGAGTCTTCGCGTTATGACATTAGTTCATTAGACTTAAAATTAAAACGATACACATGCTTATTATTTTATTCTTCTTTCGCAGTGTAGAACACGTTTATTATCAATAATACTGTTACAACAAATGGCTGGAAATAACGCAATCCCAATGCCTAGTGCCGCACTAGATCGTTCATCCTGGCTAAAAGTGTTCATGGACCAAATGAATCACCCACGCGATCAAGAATGATGGGTCCAACTTTGGATCGGGAGGCGGCACTACGGAATATCATCATCATTATCGACGGTAAGCTCAGGTATTTAACTGAGCCAATACCGGTCAACCCAGGCCCAAATGCAGGAGTCAACGAGTCACTCGCTTATAGTGAATTCGTTATGGAAGCGGGTGTGATAAAGAACGTACTCATCTTTGCAATGGAAACCAATTTGCAGAGACGCTTCATTGCCCAAAGTGCAAACAAGATTTTCACTGCGCTCACTAACGAGTTCTCAAAAGCACCGAGAATCGTTACATATGAGCATACCTGTCGCTTCTTTGATGCGAAACTCCAGAAGGGCCAACCAGTTAGCCCACACATTCTCGCACATGATTGAGAATGTCGAGAAGTGGAGACACCGAATTGTAGAATCGGTGAGAGCATTGTCATTGACCGAATGCTTCATTCTCTTCACGATGGTTTTGCCCTTTTCAGGGCGAACTACTACATGAATGACTTGAAAAAGAGTCCTGATGAGCTACACTCCCTTCTCGTACAGACCGAGAAGGATATGCAATTGAGTGGGAGCATGAAGCAGAATGTTCTCACGATTCACAACAAGAGTAAAGGTAAGGGCAAGGCTCATGGCGACCTAGCTGTAGGTAAGCCAAAGTTCAAGAAGCCAGGAAACAGTAAGAGTGCGCCTGGTGAGACTAGTGGCTCACAGGGCAAGACAAAGAGCAAGGGCAGTGACATAGAGTGCCACCATTGTCACAAGACCGGACATTGGAGGAGGAACTGTCCCGTCTACCGTGAGGACATCAAGGCAGCCGCGTCGTTCTGTTGGTATGTCATCTTATATTCATATGATTGAGATTAACCATGCAAGTTTCGGAACTTGGGTACTAGATACTTGGTTGTGGTTCTCATCTCTGTGTAATCATTTGCAGGGCCTAAAGAACATCATACCTCTCGAAAAAGGTGATGTGGACTGAGTCGGGAATGGAGCACGAGTTCTTTGTTGCCTCGAAGGGAACATATGTAATCCAACTCCCTAGTGGTTTTGAGTTATCTTTAAATAACTGTTACTATGTACCCAGTTTATCTAAGAATATTATTTCAGTTTCCGTACTTGCTAAAGAGGGTTTTACATTTTCAATAAAGGATAATAGTTGTATTTTCTCTTTTAATGAAATGATTTATGGCAAAGCAGTTTCCATTAATGGAATTTATATCTTAGATCAAACCACGGAAGTATTACACATGAATAATAAGAAATTAAAGGTTGGTGACAAAGATCAAACCTATCTATGGCATTGTCGAATGGGACACATAAATGAGAAACGCGTAAAGAAACTTGTCGATAATGGGACTATTCCCGCATTCGGATTTTCTGCATATGGCACGTGTGAATCATGTCTCATTGGCAAGATGACTCGAATTTCCATAAAAGGTGTTGGAATGCGCGCTAGTGACCTATTAGGACTCATACATACGGACGTATGTGGACCTATGTCAATTACCGCTAGAGATGGCTATAGATATTTTATCACTTTCACGGACGATTTGAGTAGATACGGATATGTCTACTTAATGAAGCATAAAAGTGAGTCCTTTGAGAAATTCAAGGAATACCAGAATAGGGTACAGAACCAACTGGGAAGAAAGATTAAAGCACTTCGTTCAGATCGGGGTGGCGAATATTTTTCAAATGAGTTTGATCAACACCAAAGATCGTGGAATCGTTTTGCGCTTAACTCCACCGAACACCTCAATTGAATGGTGTGTCCGAACGGAGAAATCGAACCTTACTTGATATGGTTCGATCCATGATGAGTCACACCGTAGTGCCTGATTCATTATGGGGTTATGCTCTTTTATCAGCTGCTCTTATACTTAACCGAAGTCCGTCTAAAGCTGTCGACAAGACTCCATATGAAATGTGGAAGGGAACGGTCCCTAACTTGTCCTTTATTCGGGTTTGGGGCTATGAGGCTTATGTCAAGTGGAGACACGAGGATAAGCTCGGCCCTCAATCGGTCAAGACATACTTTATAGGTTATCCAAAAGGAACATTTGGTCATTACTTCTATTCGCCTACCGAACATCGAGTTTTTGTTGCGGCTAGTGCGACGTTCCTAGAGAAAGAATTTCTCGAGAATAAGACGAGTAATAGAACCTTCGAGCTGTCGGAGATTCCAGAACCAACGACCGTGGAACGGATGGAGGAAGTGGTTCCTCCAACTGATGATACGGCTAATATTCCTGAGGAACCTAGGAGGTCGGGTAGAGACTCTCATCCTCCGGACAGATACATTGGTATGGTCGAGGAGAATGACGTTTTACATCTAGAAAGTAATGAACCCGCAACCTATAAAGGTGCTATGGCCTGTTCCGACTCAAAGCTATGGCTTGAAGCCATGCAATCCGAGATGGACTCCATGTATGAGAATAACGTATGGGATCTAGTTGATTTACCTAATAAGGTAAAACCTCTACAGTGCAAATGGCTTTACAAAATAAAGCGTTCTGTAGACGCGCAACCAGATATCTATAAGTCACGACATGTGGCAAAAGGTTTCACTCAAGTGCAAGGATTGCATTATGATGATATTTTTGCACCTGTAGTCATGCTACGTTACATTCGGATAATCTTAGCGATTGCCGCATTTCATGATTATGAAATTTGGCAAATGGATGTGAAAACCGCCTTCTTAAACGACTATTTGGAGGAAGAGTTGTACATGGTGCAACCCGAAGGTTTCATAGATCCTAAACATCCTAAGAAAGTATGCAAGCTTAAGCGTTCCATTTATGGACTTAAGCAAGCTTCTCGGAGTTGGAATCATCGTTTTGACCAAGTGATAAAAGAGTATGGTTTCACTCGATCGGTCGAAGAACCATGCTTATATATCAAGTCGAGTGAGAGCAAGATTGTATTCTTGATATTGTATGTCGATGACATACTCTTGATTGGGAATGACATTCCTCTCCTATCTTCGGTTAAAAAATGGTTGAAGAACCATTTCCAGATGAAAGATCTGGGTGAGGCACAGCGTATATTGGGAATCCGCATCTACCGAGATAGATCACGACGGACGTTATCACTTAGTCAAGAGTCTTATTTGGATAAGGTTCTTGAGAGGTTCAGCATGACCAACTCCAAGAAGGGGAACCTTCCTATGACGACTGGGATGCAGTTGAGCAAGTCTCAGTCACCCACGACGCCTGAAGGGATTGAGTGCATGAGTCGTGTTCCTTATGCATCTGCAATAGGATCGATCATGTATGTCATGATATGCACACGTCCAGACGTGTCATATGCATTGAGTATGACGAGTCGGTACCAAAAGACTCCAGCTGAAACACACTGGAAAGCAGTCAAAAATATCCTCAAGTACCTACGGAGGACTAAGGATTGGGTATTGACTTATGGAGGCGATATTAAGCTATGCGCAACCCTGTTCTGTGAGATGCTAGCTTCCAAACGGATCGAGATGATTCAAAATCTCAGTCCGGGTTCGTCTTCACTCTTAATGGTGCTGCGGTCAGCTGGAAGAGTTCCAAACAGAGTGTTGTAGTAGATTCTACCACTGAATCCGAGTACTATGCCGCTTCGGAGGCAGCAAAGGAAGCAATATGGATGCGTCAATTCTTACAAGGGCTTTCGGTAGTTCCTAGTTCGAATGACCCGATCACCATCTATTATGACAATAGAGGTGCCATCTTCCAGGCTAAGGAGCCAAAGTCTAGCAACAAATCTAGACATGTACTTCGGAAGGCTCACCTGATCCGTGATTACGTGGAGCAAGAAGAGATAGTGATTGACAAGATTGCGACGGATGATAACATCGTAGATCCTCTCACCAAACCGTTGAATTATGATAAGCATGTAGGGCATGTTAATTCCATGGGAATTAAACATGTTCCTAAGTTGTAGTACTTGATTATGGATTTGATACATTATCTTTTTCATACATTATTTATAACTTCATCGTTTTATATATATATAATATTTTGTTTTTCATGTGGATTGTACTGACAACATTGAACGCCACGAAGTGAACTGAATTACATTATATTTGTTTTGGTCCGTAATCGCCAATGTCAGCTGATAACTCCGGCTATTATATTGTGCAGTCGATTGCTGGTGGGTTCAACGAGCCATAAGTCAAACGGTTGACTGATCGATCACAGATACGAGATTATGACGATACCTCGTAAGACAACTTTTTGTGACAACGTAATGGAGTCCTAAATGCTTAATACCATTCGGTGCCAGGTCGTGGATAGGACATCCATTGTGTTCCTAGAGTCGATTCTTTTGACTATCAACGGTCTCTTGAGATTAAGTCAGTTTTTGGGTGACTTTGGTTTCTTTCTCACGGTCTACCGTAACTGGGGCTAAGTAGATTTTTTCTGGGTCATTTCATACTGTCCTTACATCTGCAGGATTCGAGTTGAGGAAAAATATCCAACCCTTATCAGGTATAGTTATTTCTCAGGGCCACTCGAGGAGTTGTAACTGAAATGCATGGCCATGCTCGAATGTTGATTCGTTTATCAGTTAAGTTACTCTCTAGCCGGGAAAACCACTCTTGATATTGATCGCTTGTAAAATACGACCTTTGTGAATTCGGATTTGCAAATTGTTTTACATTGAGTGGGAGAAATTTTAAAGGATATGAGAATCGGTTATCGCACATACACTTGTGAGGACAAGTGGGAGTTTGTTGGAGCTTGTGTCCTCCACAAATTAGTGTGATAACATTTGTAAATCTCTTACAGGTTCACAAGGGTATACTTCGTATATTTAATCAGTTGATTAACGTTTACCTAATAACGGTTGGCTTGCTAGAAAGTTTGACGTTATTATCATACAGATGGCGGTGATCAACTGGTCCCTAAAGGTCACACCTATAGGATGTGTTTGAGAAATGTGGTTATAGAAATATAATCACATTGATGCCCAAAATGACTAAAAAGTTAGTCGATGTGTTGATGAGATAATTATTTAATGAAAATTAAATAATATTAAGTTGAGACAATTAATCATTCAATTTGTAAATTAAATATAATAAGTTATATTTAATTAAATATATATAATGTTAGCTTGGACGAATTAATCTGTTAATTCGTAATTAAATATAATCAGTTGTATTTAATATCAACAAGTTGAATGTGTCATAGTGGTAATAGTGAGGGTACACAAGCCAAGAGGTCATGGGTTCGATCCTCACTAGATGACAATTTAACACACTTTATATATTTTTGGAAAGACCAAAAATAAGGAGAATTTTACTCCTTATTTCGGTTAGCTTGGACGAAAATTAGGAGATTTTTATCTTTCCTAATTGACTCCAAATTTTGGTCTGTATAAAAAGAAAGGTAGAGAATTATTTCTACCCTAATGCTTTTTCTTGACCTTGCCTCCTCTATCTCATCACAAAAACACAAAAGCAACTAAATTTTACAGAAAATTTTAGATCGATTTCTAGCATAATCAAAGGGCATATCTCAGATCGTCTTGGGTACAACTAATAGGCGAATATCAATTTTGATATTGTTCTTAGGCCATATTTGCTAGAACCGAAGGTTATTTCTGAATCTTTTACTTTTGTTTATGTATTTTATTTTATGACCTTAGATCATCTTTGTTAAATCGTTATAATCCTTATAAATTAAGGGAAGTATACAGATTATTTCCCACAATTTCGGCAGCATGACGGCATAAACCGTCATCTACCAAACCTGTTCAAAGCTAACCTGCAGGTACAAGCAACACAATCCAGCAGCAAAGGCACTCAGGCCGTCGTATATACAACCAAAAAGGGATATGTACAACAAACTGGGGGCTCGAGCCCCAAGCAAAATCCAAAATGTCCAAAAATGTAGGTCCTAAAATGTACAAAGGTGCAAGATGCAAACAACAACAAAACGAGGCTACTGTCGGTCGCCCTCTAACTCCGCAACTCTCGCCTCGAGAACAGCAACCTCGGCGTCACGAACCTCGAGCTCCCTCAACAAGCGAGCTGTCTCCTCCCGAGACTGGGCCAACTCTCGCTCCAGCTCACTCCTCCCCTGCAAGCAACAAAATTGGCTCATGTCAATCATTTCTAGCAATTACAAGAAAAAGTTGGAAACTCAAAATTAGGAAGAAAAGACATAAACGAAAGGTTCATACCTGACAACCTCGACCGCCGACAAGTGCCTCGACGGCAGTAGCTCGCAGCCGGTTGGCTACCTTCCATAACGCCACAAACCGAGACGGCGCAACCTGCATTTTCAAAAAAAGAAGTTCTTAATAATTGGATAAGTTCAATCAAATGTGTTCTTACACAAAAAACCATGCAAATTGGAGGCTCACCTTCCGAACTAGATGCTGCCAATCGTCCAGGCCAGCATCTGTCACAGCTACGTCAAAGTCACGCAGCTCGGAGATCGTCGTCCTCCCGGTCGCGTCAGTGTACTCGAGGGTCTCGGGGTACTCTGGGGGCTCGATACCCGCCGCCTCGACCTCCTGCAAATTCAAATATTTCCCATTAATCGATGATCTTTCATCGTATTCTCAAAATCAGCAAAAAATAAAGGAAAGTAAATGCTTACCACAACCGGCCAGTACGCCAACCTCCCGTAGAGGAACGCCGAGTAGTCCTCGCCAGGAAGCAGGAGGACGTCACCACCAACGCCAGCCAAGTCAGCCTCCCTCTCAGCCTCAGAAGGCTCCCTGAACATCATCCTAGGAGGATCGATGAGAACCGTAAAAACATCCGAGAGCACTGACGAGCCAAGCGCTCGACCAAGTACCACACAGGACCCATCAACGTCCTCAGTAGCAGCCGGCTCGAGCTCCTAGGTCGAAGGACCTCAGCCACAAAAGGAGGCGCGCCAGCGTACTCCGCCCAAGGCCTGGACACCCACTGGGAAAAGACAAGCAAAAAATCATTCTTATGATCGGTTAAAAAGTAATGAAGAAACAAAACGAATATAAGTGAGATGCTCACGATGTCCAGCTGAAGAGCGTTCACGTCCTGCCGGTAGACACCGTGAGAGGAACGCTTGCTCCTCATCCGACACATCACCCAATCCCTCATGACGGGTTAGGCCTTCTCCAGCGGCTCCGTCCTCTTGGGCGAGAGGCTCGGAAAGTAGGAGTACACCCACGCCTTTGAAGCAAGATAGTCAATAACAATCTTTCGTAATTTGATAAGGAAAGGAAATGATCTCAGTCTAAATGAAGGTTCATACCTCCAACAGTAGTCCAGGGCCGACAGCACCAGGAGAAGTCCCCTTCTCCATCAACTCCGGATGAACCATGGCCCTCATGAAGCGGATGAGGACCGCAAAACCATCAGTGACCCAGTCCCAACGTCCTAGGGAGATCAGGTCAGAAAGGAAGGGAAGAAGCTTCGTCGATAGCCTCTCTCCCTTGTCTCCGAGGTAGATCGAAGACAGAAACCACCAAAGCCACAAGCGGGCCCTCTGCTCAGCTGTACAGGGAGGAGGGGCCGTCTCTCTCCCGTCGATCACCACCAGCGCCGGGGTCTTCTTCGCAAAGTAGTCTCGGACATAAGAACTAGGCACCAAACCAGGCACTGTAACAGCCTTCGGCGATAAGTTCCAGCCGATCAACCTCCTAGCCTCGGGCGAGTCCACCCTCATGGCAGTCTCCGGCCACTCCACCACCTCAGTCCCACACGGCAGACCAGAAATTATGCCGTAGTCCTCCAACGTGACTCCTACCTCACCAAAAGGCATGTGAAAAGTGGAAGTCGTGTCCCAGAACCGGTCCAAGAAAGCGCGGACCAGGCTAAGGTTAGCCCGCAGGTTCCTCTTCGCGATATCCCTCCAAGCCTGCACCAAGGCACCAAACGCTCCCCGCTAGATCATGGCGCGCTCCTCCGCCGACAGCCTCTCGTAGCACTCCATCGCCGTCGTGTAGCCCGAGAACGATCTGATATTCCCGGCCTCCTATTGTGATTTGAAACAAAAGCTATCTTTAGTTTAAATAAAATTGGAAGAGATATGAGCAAATAAGACGAAAGAAGATGAGTGATGAGTAATGAATTCAAGATTACCAGGCTCTTCACCGTCCTATAGGACAGGTGACCCTCCGCAACCCAAAGCAAGTGCCTGCTATCCCAGGTCTCAGCCTACGCAGGTGCTCCCCTCAGCTGACGACCTCCTCGCCCAACGTTGGCCCGCCTCGGGGCCTCTTCCTCCTCGGCAGCCTCCTCCTGGACCTCGTCTTCAGCAGCCATCACCGCAGCGGTGAAAGCCTCCTCCAAAGCCTCCTCGATAGCACGAGAAGGGTCAACATCAGTGTCTATCTCCATGGGAGCTCTCCCATAAGTGGAAGCCTCGTCACCTGCAACGTTAAAGTAAATTTAGGCCGCGTCAAGTGACGACAAGCCTTAGTTAAGGGATTTTCGAGCTTTCGGAAGCCCTGAAATCGCTCTTCTCTCGCCATCTTTGGCCGTATTCCCACAAACCCGATCACTCATGTGGTAATCTGGGTCAAGTCAAGCCTAAGTTGAAGCCTAGTCATGGGTTTAAGTCGAAATTTCGGCAGCATTTCGTTATAACGGCGATTATGCCCTAGAAAAGTGTCCTGAAAAAGCCGTCACAAACCAAAATTTCGAGATGGTAGGAAGTTTACCCATCATCCAAGGATTCCAAATATCAAGTTTCATCGCAATGGGCAAGCCTAAGGCCATTTTCGAAGCAATTTACGGTTTAGCTGTGAAACCGTCTCAATTTCACTCAAATGCTCAAAACTCAACGAAAATTCGAAACAAATACATGGTTATGATCCTTATACTACCAATTAGCCATTTACATAATTAATTTTACAAGGCAAGATCATTTGGGGGAAAAGCCCCAAATTTTCGACATTTTAGGGTTGGGAACCCAAATTTAATCGATCAAATTCATCCGTTATAGAAGATTAATGCAAGAATGATATACATACCTCGATTATTCATGGTGAATGCAAGCTTTTAGATCAAATTTTGGCGGAAATGGTCGCGATTTGAGAGAGAAATTGATAATTTGTATTTCGAAAAAATGAAATGAGCCTCTGTTTTATCGCGTTTTTACACAGAAAAGACACACTCAGGAACAGACGCAGCAGGTGCTGCGCCTATTCCAAGAGACGCAACTCTTGCTGCGCCTCTTCCTTAGCTTCCCTCCATACGAGTTTTCAAAAATTCGTTATGAGTTCGTTATTTGTGGGCCCATCTTTGGTGCGCCTCTTCCCCAATGCCATTTTATCTTTTGGTCCGTTTGACGATTATTCTTCGTTCAGGCCCGCATTTCTAAGCCAACTGCGGACTGTTTTACATTATTTATCGCTCCCAAGACTTTGCTTGTCACAACGAGCAGGTATTCCTCCACAGATGTTTCGACACGCCTTCATTATATTCCCCCAGCGAGAGTAAGCGGATCGACAATCCCTCTCGAGACATGGAGATACATTCCTGATAAGGTTTCCCAACACGGGAGTTCACGACATACAATCGTTCCTTTCAAGTTCCTTCCGAAGTTTGTTTGAAGACGACCCAAGCAGATTTATCCCAGCAGTTCCCGCCCGTGTCCTGCTACTCACAACATTTATTGTTTCCCCGCGGAGTGCGATAAAGATGTCGTTCTCCAGAAGTTCCCAAACCAGTAGAGTTCCTACACTCAAGCCTTAGTTACCCTTTAGTTTGAAATTGTATTCGGGCCTCCTTCCCGTTGATGCTTTCCTTTAGAGCCCCACACCCTAGCACAAATCCTTATATATCTTTTAGGTCTTACCCTTAGCTCCTACGCTTACCCTTAGCTCCTACGCCTACCCTTAGCTCCTACGCTTACCCTTAGCTCTTATGCACCTCCAGAAGCATCTCGAGAAGAAGTCTCAGGTATGGTCTCTTCTTATGGCTGGCGAGCCTCCTTACGTAGTCTAATGGACTTTAAACGACCCTCCCCGATAGTCGACACACTCTAAAATGTTCCCGACGAAAGGTCCTTGGTTCAGACCCCTTGAACCGCCTCGCGTCGCCATAGTCGTCAGGTTGTAATCTTTGATTGACTTGATGGCTATACTTTGACTTTCGCCTTGTCCAAGCCTCAGTCAAAGTGGGGGCTCTGTAGATACCTCATTTCTGCACCTCCCGCAAACCACCCGGTGATAATTGGGCCGCATGTTTGGTACGCAGAACTATTTGTGACAGTTCGTAAGTTTATCGTCAAGTGATTGCTCAAACACTGATGTCTACCTCTTAATTGTCATCTACGCGCCGATACGGTCGTTTTGACAGTAATTAGAGTACATTTGGAGTCCAGGCCTAAAACCGTCTTCATTTTCTGATAACCGTTAAATCCCGAGTCATAATGTTCTGGAATGTTCCGGATATTTCTATTCCATATTTTATAAATATTTCACAATCTTTTAATCTTTGGTAAACAATTTCCCGTAATATTCATACAAAATATTAAGGAAAATAAGATAATCCCGTTATTCCATAAACCAAACACGGAAATCTTTCTCCGCATGAGGAAACCACCTGGGAACAGACGCAGCAGGTGCTGCGCCTCTTCCAAGAGACGCAGTGACTGCTGCGCCTCTTCCCAGATCCTTTTCTGCGTAATTTTCGTATATTTTTCATATCTTTTCGAGATTCACTTCCAAAGTCTCTCCGAAAACCTTATGCCTTCACGTGATTAGTATAAATAGGAGCCTTCGCTCCTCATATTTCTCACGCGAGTGTCCGCCTTTCTCTTCTCCCTTTGCATTCTAGACCACGTTCTTACTTTTTGGTGTCTACGTGCTTGAACATTCGACCACGTAAGCTCGGATCCTTCTGAGTACCAGCCTCATTTGCATGACCGACCAATTTGACCAACTCCACAATCAATCAACTTAATTAATCTTAATCGTTTTCCTCCTACGAGGGCACTTTCGTTACATTCGCGTCGAGCATCACTAATCATAAACTTAGTTCATCTCGTTTCGTCAAACATGTAAGTCTGTGGGTGTAAATCTCTCTTTCATTTATTGTTATTTACTTTTTGTATCATTAATGTAAGGTTTATGTCGAAAATACTTGTTAAAACCGATTTATAAAACCGTGTTTAAAACCCTTTTTACGGATTACCAGAAGATAACCGTCGAGAAAGGACGCAACAACTGTTGCGCCTCTTCGAAGGAGCGCAGTACCTGTTGCGCCTCTCCGTGAGCCTGCCGCAATTCCTGCTTCCTTTCTTCTTCTTTCGTCCTCTGTAAATTCGTTTTCTTTTATTTCTTTTCGCTTGTTCTTCAATTCTTTGACATAATAGCATAATAATTTCACATGTATATTGTCTATCATCATTAATACGTTTAATTCATCATTAAATTTGACTTAAATCCCTTATAATCCAATATTTGCGGGTTTTCGTCATTAAACTCAATCCGGGTTGTAGAAATTCGATTCATTCATATTGGGTTTCTGGAATACGATCTTTGATATATTTCCATCTGTCTATTGTCATATTCGTCATTAATTCGTCATTCATTCGTCATGTTTAATCTATTTAGTTCACCTATGTCACTAATCAATCTTTCATCCATGTAAATAATTCGTTCACATTCGTCTCATCCATGACTGTTTTTATAACTCATTCATATGTAATTAATGAATTAATTCACTTCTATCCGAGTTAGTTATCGTAATCAATCCTCAAAATCATCAATTAACATTAACGATTTGCAGTTCCGGCTTCACAGCCAGAACTCACCCTTGGAACAGACGCAGCATCTGCTACGCCTATTCCAAAGGGCGCAGTCTTGTTGCGCCTGTTCCAGGTTGACTTCTGTCTCTGAACTTCCGTTCTGCCTTGACCTGACTAATTAGTTTACTTATAATTTAATATTAACCGTATTATCGCCTAATGACCTGTTCGTTAATTCTTTTATTCTTTTTCTCAAATTATCCATTTTGAAAGTATTTTCGACATAAATCGCTAAACCCGATGTAATTATTGTAATTTTTATTATTGTAATTTTCATTATTGTATTTTTATTGTATTTATCATTGTATTTTGTATCATTTGTATGCCTTCACATGTAATTGAACTTAAATCCCAACTTTGACATCAATTGTTTGTTAAATTAATTGTTCACCGACTTAGTTAATCTTCTCATGCTAGGATCAAAACTTGGATATTGCATTGCATGCATATAATCGACAATATATCGAGTATAGATAATTTCCCTAATCATTAGTAGAGGCCGCTATCGAGGCGGGCGGGATTAGGTGTTCGATCAAAAGAGCTTCCTAATACGTACCCTCACCCCTTACTCCAGATCTCTGTGAACATCCGTGTTCATTGGCATCCACGAGAGTCATTCTAAACATAGAATGCTAAAGGTAACGAGTTCTTGGTGTTCATGTCACTACTTTGTGTCTTGACATGACACGAGGTATTCGAACGGTTCCAATTTCCCATAAAAATTGGTGACGACTCCACAAATGCAAACGCTTGTTTCCCAGGCGCCTCCGTGGCCCCATGTCCACAAAATGAAAGATTGAATGCGATAGCTACGATGTCCACACACACAGAGAGGATAGATTTGGGAGTGATTAGAGTGTCTTAGGTTTGATTAGGTTTGCAAATGACGTTTTAGAAACTGATTATCGAATATATAATCCCTAATTACTCCCGAATCAAACCGCTGAAATATTATTCGCCAGACCGGATATTCGACCGAGTATAGAGTATACTCGGCCGAGTATCCTCTACTCGGTCGAGTATTCATCATACTCGGCTGAGTATTCCTCGGCAGTAGCCAAACAGACTACACAACCTACACTACTCGGCCGAGTAGGCTCTACTCGGTCGAGTACAAGCCTAAGAAATCCGTAGTATTACATAATCTGGCAGGGCTACACACTTCGGTGTGCAGTCGGTTACTAGGTGAGATCGGGAGACTGGGATAGAGGATGATCAGCTGGTTACACTGTTTGCTCGTTTTACATTTGATTAGTCAGTACTGACCCCGTGTTGTTTTGTGGTATCTGCGATGATCCATTCGGGGATGGTGAGCAGTTGGCTTAGCAGGTACTGTTGCTTGCGACTGCTAGGATTGGAGGGATCGAGTCATCATGCTACCAGTCTAGAAGTGTTATAACATGAGTCGTAGTAGTCTTTATCTTTTGTGTAAAGGGGTTTGTATAGAGTTGTATTGCATATGGTACATTAATATTTTATAAACGTTCTTTTATTGTCTAATTTGATCTACTCCCTCGGGAACCCGGGATGGTGACACCTTCATACACTGAAATGATCCTTGGTAAGGCATTCTGGTGTGCGGGGTGTTACATTTTAGCTTTAGACTTGATAAGACACTTCACCATTTAGGCTCGACCCATAATTGACTCAAATCGCGTTACTTGAGAATGGAAAAAAAATCTCTCATTACATGTCAACTCTAACAAACAAACTAAACTTACTAATTTTCATTTTTAATTTTTTTTTCTCGAAAAAATATACAATAACGAGAAAATGAACAATTAATTAGATACCACTATTATTTTGTAGTTCAATTTTACTCAGTTTTTTTGAATAATTTTACAGTTCAATTTTTTTTCTCATATCAAAATATAATGACATGAAATATGAAAAATTAGTGAGGTATTAATTTAGCATTATTAAGTAATATAAAAGTAAAAACTTTATAAATACCGCGCATTCATTGCGCGGGATCTAAACTAGTTATAGTCATTTACAGATAAAAATACCCAAAAAGGCCTATCATTTTTCTTAATAAATCGCTGATCTTCCACAATAATTAGCATTTAAAAATGTGTAAATTGATAAACAATAACAATATAAAGACCCATTTTTTATAAACGGTACCAACATAAAAATTAATTTGTAAACAATATCAGAATATTAACTCCGTCTATTATCAATATCAACTTACACTTTTCGGCCAAAAATGAAATGAAATGACCTAAATACCCTTATTATTAATTAATTATTCTCTCATATTTCCCTCACCCTTGATATATGACTATTTCAGCCACTGAGATGTCAAGGCCGTCGTCACCGAGCAGCCCCGAGACCACCACAAGCAGACCACCTCTGCTCCTTCATACCATCTCGAGCACCGTCGTGCTGCTTCCCCGTTTTGATACAGCGAACCTGACACCAAAACCCGAGCGCGAAATGAAACCACTATGGTCCATTCTCTGCCTCCTCGCCTAATTCACCAAGCAGCAACCCGTCGCAGCAGCCTAGTACCAATCACCACCACTCATCTCGGAATCGAGCACCAATACCAGCCGTACAACCAGGCTCTACACAAATCTACCACCACAACTACAACCATCGTGCTCACATCCTCGCCTCACCATCACCTACCACGACGCACCATCTCGTTGTTGTTGTCTGGTGGAGGGGGTAAAGGGTGGTAGGGTCGCCAAGGGGAGGGGGAGGGGTAGTTTCGCGCATCGAGATAGGGGAGGGGATGAAGAAAGGCAGGGGCGTCTTAAAACTATTGGAGTCCCGGTGCGAAGAAAAATAATGAGGGCCTAACAACTAGACTCGAAACTTTATAGACTGAACATATAATCAATCTTCCATTTGCTTAACAAATAAAAATACACAGTTAAACTAAGTAAATTTGATTAACAAAACCTTCAACAACATACATCATAAATAATTTAGTGAAATAAACCAAAACAGTCATGAATATGTACATAATTATGAAATGCTAAAGTAAATCTAATACAACGAATTAACGAGGGGCAGATTTTGGTCGAAATTGTTAGATTAACTAAATTTTTAAGACCCAATACAATGAATTAACAAAATAATCATGAATTACAAACAAATTTTTTGTTAGAACAGTCTTATTAAGAATCTGATCCAATAGTATCATGAATTAACCAATTAATAATCATGAATTACAAATAAATTAAAACTAAAAATCACTCCTACCTTATTTTCAGATTATAGTTTCTCCTTGGTAAACCATTTGACTTGAAATTCATGAATTTGGGAAGTTTTCTTTATAAATTGAGAGATTAGATCAATTTGAAATTGAGTAATTGTAAATTTGTTTGAATATTTAAAGATATATAATTAAAAATTAGATGAAGGTATGAATATTTGGGAATTTGGGTTGGGAAATCAAATGTTACATTGGGAATAAGGAGAAGATCAAGGCTTGTGATATCTAAGTGTTTAATTGTTAGTTGTAGTATTTGCCTTTTTACTAAACTTTTTTTTTTTTTTTTACAGTGAAAGATTAGCAACTTAGGCCCAAAATTTGGAGGCCCGGTTCGCTGGCCCTGGGCCTTAGACGCCTCTGAAGAAGGGTCGCCGATGAGGAGAGACGCTATGGTGAGGGGCGTTACTGGTGGTGGTGGTCGTCGTACTGGTGGTTGAGGGTAAGGGTGGTGAGGTGGTGTTTAGTGGGCAAGTGTTTAGAAAATAGGGGAGGGGTAAAATAGGTATAAAAACATTAGGTGGGAAAAATCAAAAACACCTAAAAAGTGCGACTTTTCGGTGACTTGGTACTATTGGTAGATCGGAGTTAATATTTTGGTACTATTTACAAATTTATTTTTATGTTGGTACTATTTACAAAAAATAATCTTTATATTGATACTGTTTATCAATTTATACTTTAAAAAACACTAAATGAAGTTAAGCATAAACAAAAAGAGTAGGTCTATAACAAATGATACCGAGATTAACGAAATATGTGTGTTACCCATAAAAATGGGGGTATAGTTTGCGATAAAATGGAGTTTGTAATAAAAAGGATGTAGCAAATGAAAGAATTATATACAAGTACGATTAATAATAAAAAAGGTTACCGAAAATTCATAAAGGGGTATGAAAAGAAAACTAAAAATCTTAATGAAATAACTGCTCTTCCAATACTTTATGAAACGGAATTGGTTTAGTTGAGTTTCTAAATTTATGATGGGGCATATTCTGCACCCGCTGACCGAGTCAACATATTGAGCAAGGTCAAAGCCAAAAGACAGCAAGTCAACGTATTAGACAGCCTAACCGACGCAGCCTGTCGGCCTGCCACTTGGGTCTCGGCTAGGAAACTAGCCGGCCGAGAAGCATATTCGCGTACTCACATCCAGTCCCTTCGGCATGGAGTCAACCAGGCTTGTCGGCCTGCCATGGGTCCCTCGGCCGAGGGTAAGATAGTCTTTCCACCTGCTAGCCACTTGGCCACTACGTGATAAAAGGTGAAAGTCTATAAATACTCCGCTTCTCTCATTGAGAAAAGGATCCGAAAACTATCCCAAAAACTCACTGAATAATTGGTATAAACTCCCTTATCTCTCTACAATATACTTTGCCAAGTTAACATACAACTTATCTCTTTAAGTTTACTGACTTGAGCGTCGGAGTGAGTACGTTCGGCCCCAAGCCGAGCCCTCAGTTTGTTCATCTTAAACAGGAAAGAGTGAAAGGAAGAGACAAGCAACGACATCATTCAACAAAGCTTAAGTGGTCATAATCCTGCTCCGGAATTACACCCGGAACAATTGGCGCCGTCTGTGGGGAAGAGATACTAAAAGCTAGTCACCTACCTTACAAAAAAAAACACAACCAAAAAACCATTCAAAGAGTTAAGAAGATGTCAAAACAACAAGAAATTGTGAGTGAAGAAACTGCATTCTACCAGGATGACGCGTTCCCTAATTCTGAGATCGGGCAGTCCCCCACCGACCGAGTCATTAAGTCGGTGAAGTACGGGATGCCAAGAGAGCCAGAAACACTGCTGCCGACCGGCCAAGTCACTGTCATGGGACATGTGGTCGATGCGGCCAAATTGAAGCTATTCCTGGACCTGATGGGTGGTACGCCGGTTACCCCTGTCACGGCGACAGAGGCGGCAGCGCCTCCACAGGTGACCAGGGCCCACAAAGTGACTCCGAACAACATGACCGGAGTAATACAAGGAGCTGGGCATGCAAGGACGCCGGCGGAGCCCGTGGTGCCAGTGGCAGACCAAAGTCCTTCCCCCACTCGCGGGAGGACAGCGTCGCCGCGGCAACAACGAGGCCACCCCCGAAGAAATGAAAGAAGTCCGACTCACCAAAGTCGGACAACAAGAAGCCCTTCCCGCCACAGGGAGAGAAGCCGGACTAAGGTTGCGAGGAGCCGATCACCGCGTGACATTCGACACGTGGTCAGACAGCCCCTCAGTGCCTATGTCCTCGAAGTCCCGGTGCCGACTAAATTAAAGCTGCCGCCCCTATCATACAAAGGGGATAGCGACCCAACCGACCATGCCGAGGCTTTCGAGTCGTACATGTCGGTATGGGAGCAGCCTGATGAGGTGTGGTGCCAAGTCTTCCCAACGACCCTGCATGGAATGGCTCAAAGTTGGTACAAGGGGCTACCTAACGGCTCGGTATACTGTTATGCCGATATAAGAGACAATTTCATAGCCCAGTACGCTTGCAACAAGAGAAGGGCCGTGGAAACCTCGGATCTCCTAACTATCCGACAGGGGGAGGACGAGTGCCTCTGAAGCTATGTGAAGAGGTTCGACGCTAAGGTTCAGCAGATCCGTGAGCTGAACACCGAACTGGCGGCCTTCGCGCTGATGAAAGGCCTCCCGAAAGGCGAGTTTAAAAACGAGCTCATCAAGTGCGAGGACCTCAACCAAGACTCCGCCAGAAAGATGGCCGACCGAGCCGTAAAGGTGGAGGACTATCACAAAACCTGGGTAGACCACAGTGAAACTGGGCACCCAGAGAGGAGGAGCCGCCGGGACAACGTTGATGAAGGACGCCGTGACGGGAATCGGTCACGGCCTGAGAGATTTAATAGGAAACAGAACTCGGCGAGCGCCGGGGGGAGTTCGGGGACCATACACCCAGAAGCGGTTTAGAAGTCTCACCCCCCTGGTCAAATCACCGGCCGAGGTCTTTGCCCTAAGCAAGAATGAAGGGCAGAAATGGGCAAGGCCCCCCAAGGCGGGGGGGGACGGGGGGACGGCAACCTTAGCCAGTTTTGCGAATACCACGCCCAAACCGGCCATAAGACCGACAACTATCGGCATCTGAGGAACGCCATCGAAGAGCTGATCCGAAAGGGGGCCCTCAGCAAGTATGTAGCTGGAGGCCCAGAAACAAGCTCCGACGGGGCGAATAGAAAATCAGTATTCCAGCGGATGGGAGTGATCCAGGTTGTCATCGGAGGAAACGAGAACGGTGGGTCAACTAATGGGAACAAACGGCACCTAAATGAGCTATACCAAGCCATCAACTTTGTGCCCAAAACAGCGATCCCCGCTTCCACCGTCCCCGATATAACCATCGGGAAGAAGGATTACGACGGAGTCGTCGCCCCGCACAGCGACCCGCTCGTAGTCCACCTAGACATAGCCAACCACTTGGTCAAAAGGTGCCTGATTGACACAGGCGCCTACACGAACATCATGTACAGGGAGTGCTTTCTCAATCTCGGTCTGAAGATTGAAGACCCGAGCCCCGCACCAACCCGCTATACTGACTTCTCTCGGGGCCTACTGTACCCCCGGGGTCAATCGATTGATCGGTTTATGTTCGGCCAAGCGGATGCGGCCAAAAATGTTTTATCTGAGTTCGTGGTTATTGATGGTTTGTCTGCCTACAATGTCCTCATAGGCCGGGTCACTTTGAGCGAGGCCGATGCAGTGATTTCCATCCAGGCCCTGACATTGATGTATGTCTCGGACTGGGGGAAGCACAAAAGCTCATCTCAAAGGACGAAAGAGATGAAATCGTCAATGTCCAAGTATCTGCCAGGGGGTGCAACATGCAATCCCTCAAAGTGGCGAAGAAATCAGAAAAAGGGAAGAGCCCATCCTTGCAGCAGGAGGGCGAACGGATGGATACCAACGTCGGCATGGTCGAAGGAGCCGAGACCGAGGAAGTGGAAATTGACCCAAAGCGCACCGTAACTATCGGTGCCGACACTGAGCCAAAATTCGTAGCGATCTCCTAGACCTGCGAGGAAGAACAAAGATGTCTTCGCATACTCAAGAGCCGAGATGCCGGGCGTGAGCGGGAGGTGATCGTTCACAAGCCGAACGTACTCTCCACCGCCGCCCGTCAAGCGAGAAGATGAGGAACTCCTCGGCCGAGAAGGATGAGGCCATCAAAGCTGAAGTAGACAAATTATTAGAGGCAGACTTTATCATGCCTTGTACTTACCCTGAGTGGCTAGCAAACGTTGTAATGGTGAGGAAGTCATCAGGGGCGTGGAGGATGTGTGTTGATTTTACCAATCTTAATAAAGCGTGCCCTAAAGATTGCTATCCCTTGCCTCAAATAGATAGTTTAATTGACGCCACGGCAGGCTACACTATGCTAAGCCTGTTAGACATCTTCTCAGGGTATCATCAGGTATTCATGGCCGAGGAAGACATGCCTAAGTGCGCATTCATCACCATACACGGCACATAAATGTATAAAATGATGCCGTTCGGTTTGAAAAACGCTGGCGCAACTTACACTAGGCTGGTGGACAAAGTGTTTCAAGATCAAAAAGGGCGAAACATCGAGGCTTACGTCGACGATGCTATTGTAAAAAGCAAGTCTGACAGCGAGCACTTGGCCGATTTGAGCGAGACATTTTGTTCACTAAGGAAATATAAAATGAAGCTTAACCCAGAGAAATGCAACTTCGGTGTCCGGGCCGGTAAGTTCCTCGGCGTGCTTATCAGCGCCAGGGGAATTGATGCCAATCCAGAGAAAGGCCAAGCAATACTAGACCTGCCGGAGCCGAGGAATCGAAAAGAGGTTATGACGCTGACCGGGAGGATGGCGGCTCTTGCCCGCTTCATCTCTCGGTCGGCCGACAAGAGCACCCTATTCTTTAAAGTGCTAAAGGGGAATAAAGACTTTAGATGGGGGGAGGAACAGAGCACGGCTTTCAAGCAACTGAAAGCCCACCTTCTAACACTCCCGACCCTGTCAAGGCCGGCGCTGGGGGAGACGCTATACCTATACTTAGCAGTTACCTCGGCCACGGTCAGTGCCGTAATTGTCAGGGAAGAAAATAAACAGCAATACCCAATTTACTTTATCAGCCATACACTGCTGGCCGCCGAAAGAAATTATCCACTTATCGAAAAAGCTGCCCTCGCCGTCGTCGTTGCCGCAAGGAAGCTAAAATCCTACTTCGACACACATCCCGTGACGGTCTTAACCGACCAGCCATTGGAGAAAGCATTGGAAAAATTCGAAAAATCCGGCAGACTTATCAAATGGGCGGTGGAGCTCTCCGGCTTCGGCATTCAGTACAAGCCGAGGCCTTCGATAAAGGGGCAAGCGCTTGCAGACTTCCTGGCCGAGTGCCCATATCAAGAAGAATCACATCCCGGTGTGTGGGAAGTATATACCGACGGGTCCTCCACGGCGAACAGCTCAGGAGCCGGCATCCTTATCATCAGCCCTAACGGGAACGAGTTTGAGTACGCCTTGAAGTTTACCTTCTCGGCCTCAAACAACGAATTCGAATATGAGGCGGTGATAACTGGAGTCGAGTTAGCTAGAGCTGCCGGGGCGGAGCATATTGTGGTGAAAACGGATTCACTCCTAGTGACTAATCAGATCAGAGGAGAGTATGAGACTCGAGACGATGGGATGGTGAGGTACCTGGAAAGGGTAAAAGCTGACATCTCAAAATTGAAATCTTTCCAAATACAGTGCATCCCCAGGTCTGAGAACAACCGAGCCGACGCTCTCTCAAAACTTGCCAGTTCAAGCACCAAGAATGTCAGTCGAACCGTGCTGGTGGATATCAGGAATGCTAAAAGCATCGCTGAGACCGTCGGCATGGTGGGCGACATCGAAGCCGAGACGACGTGGATGACTCCGATAATGAAATACAAGCTGGCAAAAGAGTTACCGGAGGACCGCAGTCTCTCTCAGAAGATAAGAAGGATCGCCGCAAGGTACTTGGTGTTCGAAGGAGAATTATACAGAAGGTCTGTGATAAGACCACTCTTGAAATGTGTCGGCCCAGCCGACGCGGAGCTAATACTGACAGAGATTCACGAAGGCATCTGCGGACATCACATGGAGGCGAGAACGTTAGCCCACAAAGCTCTCCGAGCCGGCTACTTCTGGCCCACCATGCTGAAAGATTCCAGAACAAAGACCAAGAAGTGCAAGAATTGTCAGATGCATGCTCCGGTGATACATGCACCTTCCCGAGACCTGCAACCAGTACTCAGTCCCCTACCATTTGCACAGTGGGGGATGGATTTATTAGGACCATTTCCAACGGCTTCCGGAGGAAGGAAGTACCTGATTGTCGCCGTTGACTACTTCACCAAATGGGTCGAGGCTGTCGCGGTACCTGCCAAGACCACGGCGGCCATAAGAAAAGTGATTTGGGAGAACGTCATAACTCGTTTTGGGCTACCCCAAGTCATTGTATTTGACCACGGCCGAGAGTTTTGGAGCGACATGGTGATGAACTGGTTGGAAGAGCTCGGTATCAAATTTGCATACTCCTCCGTCTGCCACCCTCAGAGCAACGGGCAGGCGGAGGCAGCTAACAAAACAATACTAAACGGGTTGAAGAAGAAGGTCGAAGATCTAAAGGGAAGATGGGCTGATGAACTACCCGACGTCCTGTGGTCACTTCGAACCACGGAGAAAGAAGCAACGGGGTACAGTCCATTCCACCTAGTCTATGGGTCTGAGGCCGTCCTGCCAATTGAAGCAGCGGTGCCGACATTCAGAACGCAAACTTTTGACCCAGTCGAAAATGAGGAAGGCCTACGAGCCTCCCTAGACCTGGTCGAAGAAAGTCGAGACACGGCACGGCTCAACTTGGCAGTATATCAAAACCGAATGAGAAGAGCATACAACCGTAGGGTCCACAAAAGGGACTTAAGAGTAGGAGATCTAATCCTAAGAAAGTCGACCGCAACCAACAAAGGAAACATCCATGGTAAAATGACGGCCAACTGGGAAGGACCCTACAAGGTGGTTGAAGAAATGAGGCCGGGGACATACCGGCTGACAGACATGGAGGGTGTTCCTCTAATGAGCCATTGGAATACAGACAACCTTAGGAAGTATTTTGTATAGCGGCGGAGGTGTCCGAGACCGTTGTGGGCACCCCAACGCGTGATTATATCTTATGAAGAATGATCCAAGTTTTCCATCAAAATGCTCGTCCCCTCCGTAGTCGTACCAAGGTAGACGCCACGGCCAAAGCCGGGCAGTCACTAGTAGACGCCACGGCCAAAGCCGGGCAGTCACTACAATGGCAGTTGATACTCGCGAAAGCGGCCAACATGCTTAATAGATGCCAGTCGGGCAGTCACTACAGATGCTGTTGATACTCGCGAAAGCGACCAACATGCTTAAGAACGTATAAGTACAGTTGAGAACGCAAATCTGAATGCCTCGGCCAATCCGAGAGTGGCAGAGGAAGCGATCAATATGTCTATAGATACGAACGCTGTCGAGCCGTAACCTCGATTGCCTCGGCCAAAGCCGGGAGTGACGGGGAAACGACCGATACGCTAACATGTTCACAACATTAGTTGGGAAGTGCAAATCTGACCGCCTCGGCTAAGACCGTGAGTGGAGGAGGAAGCGACCGACATGCCAACATGTTTAAAAACGTTTAAGTACAGTTGAGATACGCAATCTAACTGCCTCGGCCAAGCCGAAGGTAAAAACGAAAAAGCGCTCAATATGTTTAAAAACGTAAGAAGACAACTTAATGGGGGATGAGATCAAAAGCCTCGGCCAAGCCGAGGGCAAATAAACAAACTTTATTGAAAAATGTTTACAGGTGAGGCAAAACAAAGTCGACGGTCGTCCCCATAGGGATAGCCTAAACACAACCTACCAAAGTTTAACAAAAAACAGAAGGTACAACAAAAGATTACAACATAAGACTTGAAGCGCCAAAAGGATGGCAGGGAGGAAAGGCTCAATAGTTGGCCCCCGAATAGCTGAAGCTGTCCGAAGGACCGGGTGAATCTGGTGACGACCGCCCGTCTCCCTATGCTTGTTGCTGCTCGCCACCGGCAGTAGTAGCAGTATCACTAACGGTGGGCGGCCCAGAGGATGGCTTGGCAGCTTTACTTGCCTTTGCCCTCTCGGCCTCCTCTCTGGCCTCTTTCACCTTAGCATCTCGGGCCGCCTTCTCCGCAGCCTCCTGAGCGGCCTTTGCCGCCTTCGCCTCATCCGCGGCCTTGGCCTCCGCAGCAGCCGCCTTCTCATCAAGAAGCCTGTTAAAATCTTGCCACGGGAAGGAGCTCTTTAATTGCATCCCTGGTAGCATCTTCAGCTTGGTCCCAGTACCGGGCACACATGTCAGGGATGATGACGGTTTTCAGCGTCTCAATGTCCTTCTCCCTCTGAGCAAGGATAGCCTTTGTGTTCTTATGCTCCTTCGCCTCGGCCAGATGCAGGGACTTCCATCTTTCCCTCTGCTCAACCATGGTATTATAACCGCCCTGAAGTTTGTCTCTCTCCTCCCGCAGCTTAGCGGCGTCAGCCAACGCAGCCTCAACCTTGGCTTTCTCGGCTAGGACCGCCTTCTCAGCTTCCTCCTTAAGCTTTCGCTCAGCGAGGAAGTCCTTCATGGCGGCCTGGAAGTCCTTCTTCGTCCTCTCGGCCTCCTTCTTGGAAGCGGCAAGCTCAAGCCTAAGCTATTCTAGCGCAGGAGCTGCTTGAGCCATGAGCTTTTCTTGCTCGATAATATGAGCACCGGCTAGTTCAGCCCACTTCACCAGCCTCTTGGACAACCTTATGCCTTCCGCCCTAAGCTGAGCTGGGGAAACCTTCTGGGATGAGGAGTCGGCGGTGACATTTTGATCGCCCGTCTGCACAGGCTGCTTCCCCAATTGTCGTTCAGTAGGAACGACAGCCGGCGACGGCTGATCTATAAAAAACCCAGACAAAGCATCCATGTCAACATTCATTGACATATCAGAAAGCCTGTCATCAGGAATGCCTAATGAACCTGCTAAATCCGAGCCATGGGTTAGATCCGTACCAGTCTTAGCCTTCTTGAGCAGAGGGCCGGCTGACCCCTTTTCTTTCCCGGCCTCGGTAACAGCAGCAGCGGCAGGCGTTGCCTATTTTCTCTTATTTGAAGGAGGAAGACCCTCCACAACGGTGACCTCCTCTTCAACATCGACGAACACCTGCTCCTTTTGGACTACGGGGATTGAAGATTGAGTTGGAGTTGACGCCGTAGCCACCGTAGACGTTGTCTTTGGTCTCCGGCGCGGCACGTTACGGCCAATCTCCGCTTGAGTCGCCGCCACATCCATTGCCTTCATCGCCTGCTCCATGAGTTCGTGAGGGGTCGGTCTGCGATCACGTGGCGCGGCCTTAGGATGCAGCTCAACAACTCTCCCGTCCTGGTCAAATCCCAACTTCTTGAGGATGGAGACAGACAAATCCCGGCCAAATCGATCTGCAAAAGAAACAAAGCAGGAGTTAAGCAAAATAAATAAACCAAGGCTCAAATACAGAAGCATAAAAAGCAAAGGTGGGACTCATACCGACCCCACTCACCCTGGCCGAGGGCCGGTATGAAGCCGATGTGGCAAAGCAGCTCGTCTTGAAGAACGATCTGCGTCGGGGGCATCCATCCCTTCGGCGTGCCATCCTTCTCAGCCTCAAACAGCCTCATTGCCCGCGTTTCGTCCTCCTTAAGATAGACCTTATTGGCGTCCATCTTAATCTTACTACGGAAGACATATCTGTCATGCTCCCCCTGACTCTCACACCGCAAATTGACGCGGCTCTGAAAGGACCGGGGCAGTGGATAGTCCTCCGGAACCTCGACGTATACCCACCGCCCCTTCCAGTCCTTGCAAGATGTCAGCTTGGAAACGGTAACATAGCCCGCCTCGGTCTGTATGTTGTACCACCCCGTGCCGCCTAGGGTAGTCTGCCAAAGATGGTGGAGCCGGCGGAAGAGGTTCACCGTTTGGGCCTCCCCTTTAAAAAGACATAACCATACAAAGCCAATAATCGTCCTGATGGCCAACGGATGCAGTTGAGCCACGGCGACATTCATGGCTTTAATTATGGCAGCAACGTGTTCATTAAGAGGAAACCGGAGCCCATACTCCAGGTGTCTGATGTACACGCCGATACAACCTTCGGGAGGGCAACAGACGGCCTGATCACCCTCAGGAACAATTATTCTATACCCCCTGCCAAAGGAGTAATGATCTTCAAAAATTTCAGACCCGGAACAACTAGCGAACTTGTTCGTCCAAGCACGATCGGGTTTGATCGAGCAGGCATCGCCGTGCCACAAGAACTACGGCCTCTCTACATCAGATTGGGTCGCCTCATCATCGTCATCATCAAAACCCTCCAAAAATTTCTCATCAACTTCAGGAGAAGGCGACTTGGGACCCCCAAACCCTATCGGGGTGACAACCAGTGGCTCATGTTCATCAGGACGCGACGGTTCGCCCCCCGGCGCAGAGGTACTAGGTTGAGCATCAGCAGAAGACATGGTGACAATAAATACTTAACAAATAAAAGTTGGAAAAATTTGCTTGTTTACCTTGGAAGAAAGTGTTACGCCGAGTAACGCTTCGAAAACTAGAGAGAAGTTTCTTCGAAAAAAACTAGAGAGAGGAAATTTTTTTGAGAAAATGAAGTTTGATGGTCAAAATGAGGGGCACACTGCTCTATTTATAGAGCAAAGCTCATTCAGTGGACCAATCAGAGCGAAGCCCATGAAGCGTCCACCAATCAGCACCAAGCCACGTGTCAAGCATGCAGCCACGGAATGTCAATCGACATACAGTAACAAATCTTCTTCGACACGCTCCTTGGTATCTACTTGCTAACGGCCACCGATCAACCAAGCTTGGCGGCCGGCGGGGGCAATCAAAAACAAACGGCACTCTCAACCTTGGTCTCGGCCAGCGCCATTTTCTTTTCCACATCGGATGTCCATTACACAACCATATGGAGGGGGGATATGGTACGGCCTGAACAGAACCAAGCCGAGGAAGAAGTTCAACATGCGCAGAATACGCTCAACACTCATCGAAGGTCCATACCACGGCATAGACTACGCTGGGGGCAAATTGATGGGGCATATTCTGCACCCGCTGACCGAGTCAACATATTGAGCAAGGTCAAAGCCAAAAGACAGCAAGTCAACGTATTAGACAGCCTAACCGACGCAGCCTGTTGGCCTGCCACTTGGGTCTCGGCTAGGCAACTAGCCGGCCGAGAAGCATATCCGCGTACTCACATCCAGTCCCTTCGGCATGGAGTCAACCAGGCCTGCCGGCCTGCCATGGGTCCCTCGGCCAAGGGTAAGATAGTCTTTCCACCTGCTAGCCACTTGGCCACTATGTGAGAAAAGGTGAAAGTCTATAAATACTCCGCTTCTCTCATTGAGAAAAGGATCCGAAAACTATCCCAAAAACTCACTGAATAATTGGTATAAACTCCCTTATCTCTCTACAATATACTTTCCCAAGTTAACATACAACTTATCTCTTTAAGTTTACTGACTTGAGCGTCGGAGTGAGTACGTTCGGCTCCAAGCCGAGCTCTCAGTTTGTTCATCTTAAACAGGAAAGAGTGAAAGGAAGAGACAAGCAACGACATCATTCAACAAAGCTTAAGTGGTCATAATCCTGCTCCGGAATTACACCCGGAACAATTTAAATTTAAATTTTGTTTCTAATGAAATATTTTAAATGGCGGGAAATGTAACCGTTGTGCCACGTTGTACTCAACTACTACATTTTCCCCCAATTTAAATTCCCACAACCCTAATCACTCACTTTCCTTTCCTTTCCTTTCCTTTCGAAAACCCCAAATTGATAAAATACATGAACCCTAATCACTCATTAACCAAAATCTATTGCTTTTTTAAATTCATACTATCTTATCTATATTAATACAAAAGACAATACTCAATCCTAAGCGCGCCACGTCATTATTGCAATTTTTTTTTTTTGGAAATTCATGTTATGGTGGGACCCGTGAGTGTGCAATGTATTTATTTCTTCAGATTTCCGTCTTTTCAAACATGCGATAAATTTCGTCTTACAACAAATTCTATGAAATAATATTTTGAAATTTTTTTATGAATTAATATTATGAAATAATTTTATACATTCCGTGTAAATAAAATTAATAACATATACGCAGAATGAATTACAAATGCGAGTAAATGAAATTGAATTACATAATTTTTAAAACAAAATTACATAATAATAAAATTACATAATTTCAAGAAGGAATAACATTTATATACGTGATCGAAATATAAAACGCAAATGAATTACATACATAATTTTTTAAAACTACATGGTACAATATGTTTTGTTTAAAAAATAAATCTTGACGGAGTATTTACTTGGAGTATATTATATTCATGTATTTTGGTTAATATTATTGTACCATGCAGCAACAACATCACAACATAATTTTTTAAAATTACATGGTACAAATTTTTTTTGTTTAAAAAATCAATTATCACGGAGTATTTACTTGGAATATAAAACTCGGCAACTTAACTATCAGCCGCGGACACCGAAAATGGTAGGTAACAATGTTAGGCAACCGAGTTAATTTAGTCTTCAACTAGAATTTAAATCAAATTTTAAGTTTTTTTTACTGTAAAAAAACAAATAAATTTTAATATAATTTACAAGTGATTAAAATTTTTTAATTAAACTTTTTTTAATAGATAATTCATAATTGTTGTAATAAATATTTTTTTAATAATAACACCACAATAAGTTAACAGACGAAAAATTTAAAATATGTTCTTTTTAGAAAAAATAATCCTCTCAAATCTGTATAGAAAGCCGTTCATCACCGAGGATTTATGTACTTGGAGCAAAAATTCTGGCAACTTTACTATCAGTCTCGCATTCCGAATTCGGAAGATGACAATGATAGGCTACCGAGTATCATTTAGACCAACTAAATAAGTACAATAGAAATGCAAAAACAAATATACATCGGCTGATTTATATCGACGACGTTTTAGTAAATATCGACGACGTTTTTCATAAAAAAGACGATGACTGCCCTTATGACTTTATCTCTCTAAAAAAAATTCTCTCAAACTCAACTAAATTCAAAACAAACAACAACAACAACAATTAACAATATGTCTAATCTCGATTCAACGGTACGTAAACAACTTAATCATTTGCTTAATTTTTCAATTTTTTTTTGCGCATCGTTCATTCTATTCGATAGTTGAATTAATTGACGTATTAACTTAGTAGTAGGGAATGTTTGAATTTGTTGCGTAATCTGAAAAATGTCCCCCGAAAGATGAACCATGGCCAAAGTTGGAAACCAACGTTCAGACCACGGCCCAAACGTTGGAAACCAACGTTTGCCACGGACCAAACAATGGAATTCCACGTTTGGCCATGGTCCAACGTTGGATTCCAATGTTTGGCCGTGGTCAAACGTTGGATTTCATTGTTTGGCCGTGGTCAAATGTTGATTTTCATTGTTTGGCCGTGGTCAAATGTTGATTTTCATTGTTTGGCCGTGGATTAAAGTTGGTTTTCGTTGTTCGTCCGCGGTTGATCGATAGAAAGTAATGTTTGGCCGCGGTCGTTTGTTGGGTCTCGTGTTTTAGGCATGAATAAGTCGTTTTTACATGTTTTTCTTTCGTTTTACGCAATTTATGTAGTATATGATTCCTTTTTATTGTCTTACTATAGTCGTTATTGCTTGTAACAGGAATCGTGGGAGGATTTTGGCGATAATCCAATTGATTACAACCCGTTGTTCGAGACTACTATAGATTTCGAAACGCGTGACGAAGCTTTCAATTGGGCTCAGAAAATCGCATTCGAGAATGGGTTTGCTTTGGTTAAAGCAAATAACGGAGCTAAAAATAGGAAAAAGAACGGGTTGTTGGCAAGTTATTTTCGATGTAAAAGACATGGTAAACCAAAAGAAACGGACGATCTTGAAAAGCCAACGTGACTAATTTCTGAAATTTCTGGAATTCATGACAACTAATACAAATTTGGAAATTTTTGCAAATAATTCAAAAATGTTACCGTTATAATTCAAATGTTACCGTTATAATTCAAAATCACCGTTATAATTCAAATGTTACCGTTATAATTCAAAATCACCGTTATAATTCAAATGTTACCGTTATTATTCAAAAATAGCCGTTACAATTAATAAATAGCCGTTACAATTACTAGCTTATAAATAGGTCATTCTATGTCAATTTCAATCACAACATCCAATTCTAATCACAACATCCAATTCTAATAACGTTAATCGACTGTGGGCCTGCTTAACTCGCAAACGACGTTTCGAGCCCGTAACATAACGCCCAGCGGTATGGTCGTGTATGTTAGGCGGAGGCGGAGCATTCATGATTGCCTTTCCTCTCTCATTTCGATCTGCCATCTGCATTAGGAAACTGGAAGTTGTTAGAAAACACGTTAATCGACTAAATATCATATAAAGTAACAAAAATCGGCAAATAATAGCATAAAACACGGTTTTTAAAAAAAAAAAAAAATTTTACCGCGGACTAACAAAACAAACCCCTTCTTTGACCGCGGTTGAACAAAAAAATCCCTTAGTTGACGGTGGCTAAACATTTTTTTTTTTTTTACCGCGGGCAAACATTTTTTTTTTTTTACCGCGGCCAAACAATGAAAATGGATGTTTGACCACGGCCAAACAATTATTTCCAACGTTTGACCACGGTCAAACGTGAGAATTAATTGTTTGACCGCAGCCAAACATCCAATTCCCACGTTCAGCCACAGTGGAACGTTGGAAATCAACGTTGCTCCCACGGCCAACAACCAATTCCAACGTTTGGCCGTGGTTTCCCCCTTAAAACCATTCAAATTCACTCTCAATCCGATTAACAACAACAAATTTCGACTCAAAAATCAATCCCAATCTACTATATTTCGCAAACAACATATAACAATACCAAAATTTACATAATAACAACTAATTAACATGAATTTTAATCGAAAAACTAACAAATTCTACACTAATTCAATTAATTTAAATAAAAAGCTAACACATAACCTAATTTACTAACTAATTCAATTCTAAAACAAAATCCAATCAATTTAATCAATCAACAATAACAATAAAGGAAATAAAACTATTTAATTTCATAGTTTAATTCAATTAGTTTCAATTTCTAAACTAATTTAACAAAAAAAAAAAAACGCCACTTACTTGGCAACGTGGGAGGCAGCAGTGTGGTGGCGGTGGAGGCGGCAAGGTCGGCGTGGTGGTGGCAGCAGTGTGGTGGCGGTGGTTGTGGTGGCGGTGTGGTTGTGGTGGCAGTGTGGTGGTGGTGTTGAGTGTTGGTGGAAGTTGGAGGTTGAGTAGAGAGAATAGAGAGAATAGGGAGAATGGCTAGTGAGAGATGAGGGGCAGTGAGCGTCTTTTTTATGAAAAACGTCGTCGACGTTTATTAAAACGTCGTTGATATTAACGAATCCGGCATCCAAAAACATTAATACTGACCCAAATACATACCCGTGCAAAATTGCACGGGTTTAAAACTAGTTAATCTTAAATTGTAAGTATATTGTTTATCTGTGATTTGTTCTATTGTAGGGATTATTGCTTTTTGTGTGGTTGGTTTGATTCATATAATTTATATGAGAAATTTGTAGACATTGCATTAAATGATAAAACTATATTCTGAAGATATGATGATTGGAAACCGCCTCGTTGTGTCGTTAATTCATGGTTAAAGATGCGTACATTCAACCTTTGCTACTTAGATGTTGTGAAGATACGCTGATAAATTATACTCTCTCCGTCTCATTCATTTATTTACCTTTGATTAAAAATACCCATCTCGAATAATTACAAAAATGACGAAATGATTGGGACAGAGGGAGTAGTCAGTTAAGCTAGGTTTGGGGTTTTTGTGGGTGTTTTTGTTTTAGAGTGATGTGACTAAAATGTATGCTAAATTGTGTCTTCTATTATAAAAGTTGTGAACTTTCTTCTTTAGAAGCCTCACTTCAAACAAATAATTGGGACGGAGGTAGTAGTCGATGACAAATACCTGTTCGGCTGTTCGATTGTTTTCCCTGAAGTGGTCTAAGCAGCCTTAATAAGATTGAAAATATCTGTTCTTTAGCGCTATGCGATGAATTAGTTTGTTGAAAGTAATTTGGTTCTTAATTAGCTGCTGGTTTAACTTATTTGATGTTCATGACGAGCAAACTATTGGTTACAACCAGGAGCATCAGAGCATGTGCTCTCGAATCTGTATTGTACTGTGTTTTATCTGTCCATGACATCGAAACATCACATTTATGTAAACGCGCGTCATCTGGTGTTGACAATAGATTATCTTCCATCTGATATCTGGCTTGTATCGTAGGAAGCCAAGATGATGTGACTTGTGAGCCTGCTAGGTGGCGGTTATTGTGGAGACAGTGCTTGTGAAAATGGTTATATGGAAAGGCAGCATTATTCTTTTGTTAGATGTGCATTCCTGAAGGAAATGCAGTAATTTGCAAGGCTTGTACCTTGTCTTGCCATGAAGGAGACGAGGTAACTGACAAGTTTTCAACTATTGTCGAAAAGGAGAAATTGGTGTCCTTCGAGTTTCATTTGGCCTTTTGAATGTCAGCTAAGTGAAGTGTGAGATTCTGTAGCTTAGAGCATACATACCTGAATATCAAACCCATTTAAGTTCATTTTTAGTAAGCGTAAAAAGCAAGCTTAATAGTAAGTGCTGGAAATTAATGCTTAGTTGGGATTAATCAAGCAACATAGATATGATTTTTGAAGTGGTGATGTATTTTAATTTCTAAGAAAGACCAGAAGATCACATAGTATTAGTATCCTGGAGTTCTTTTAAATTCTGCCTTACCGATTTGCATTCAGAGTTCTTGCTTGCTTTAGATTCCGGTTTTTGGATAACATCTCTGTGGCACAATGTAGTATTAGTATCCTTCACTTTCTTTTAAATTCTGCCTTACCAAAGGAATTTGTGTGCTGTCCAAACTCTTTTCTGGCACTAGTGTTTCGGAATTGAGGGTTAGTAAGATGAACATAAATCTAGAGGACATTATTAGCATGCCTATAGAGCTAGAAAACTAGATATTGCTAGCTGGACATGTGTTTCATAAAGTGCAGTTAGACAAGGACGTCATCGGAGAAATCTTTGTAGCACGCAAAGACATTACTACAGTGTTTTTGATTGACAGTATATTTTATTTACATTATGGCTCCGAAGGATTTCCTTTCGTTATTATGAGCATTTTGTTTTCAGCATGCACCAGCGGTTAATAACTACCGTTATTCTTTGGCGCTGTATTTGTCTGATTAGTTTTTCTATGGTGTGAGCCTTGGATGCTTCCTGCAGCAACTCAGCAAGAGCCTTACTGCATTGTTTTTTTTTTTTAGATATTGGAGGTTTGGCCTAAGAGAACTTTAGGCGTGATTGTAGAAACACCAAGTTTCACAATTTCATCTGAGAATCTTATAATGGACTGTTCTGGGTGCTCAGCTGTGTGTTATTTCTTCACCCTCAATCCACAAAGTATCTTTATGGCACCTAAGAAGCTTGTTGTTGAAGGAAAAGGAATACTTTGTGCTCGCTAGTTAGTTATGGCAAGATTGGCGGTGCTTCTTAACCTTCCAAAGCCATATGACAGCGATGTTAACATTATTCAGTCTGGAAACATCTCTACAATTTCACAAAAAAAAACCCGAGCTTGAAAATTTGCAGCCACGATGGCAGCTCGAGTACAGCCTGTCAGCTTGGTGTGATCTTGAGGTTGCGCCCCCTTTACTGGAGCAATAAGGCTATGTTCCTGACTTCCTCACTATATATGGACTGAAGAACCTCCTTTTCGAATTTCACAGTCTTGATATTCTGAGGTTATTACACCTGATGAAGCTCACCAACTCTTTGAAAATCTCAAAAACAAACGTGATTGGTCTGTCGCCAAATATGAGCAATATCATCAACATGGTACTAGTTTCTCCTGGGTTGATCTCTGGTTATTATATGGCTGTTTTATTTTCCAAGGACATTTAATCTAAATTGTCAAAACATGAATGCATGATGAACGGATGTTGGTGGAAACCTGTATTTTCCTTAATTTTTACTTTTTGACGGATTTATTTGGGAGGTTACTGCCTTGTTGAAGACAGTAAATAGTATCTGTTTGCTTCAGATAGTTCCTCAAAATGTAATTTTTGTTGGGACGTTCCCTCCTACATGGAGGAAGAGCCCATTCAATTGGGTTAGCTACATATATTATTATTGCTAGCTTATGTGACGGTTTCTAGTAAGGATGTCTTTTTTTCCGTTTTTACCTTACTAGTGTGAGGCTTCTTTAAGAAGCTACTAAAAACAATTTGAGGCCACAAAAATATCAGACAACAACACACAAAAACAAAAGCTTGAGAAATCTAGAGAAAAGTACCAATCCCGTATAACCCCAAAAACCCCAAATTTGAAGATTCGATTCTAGCATCATACGAGCTCGGATTGCCGCCAAATTTTGGGAGGTTGTTCATACATCTAAGGGGAAGGTTTCTGCTAATTTTCATGCCATTCGGACTTCTCTAGACTGGTATTCTCGTTCTGCTTTGTTTGTGTAGTTTTATGTTTGTATACCGCTACTTGGCGACGTTTCTTGCGATTTATCGTGTTCTTGAGTTTGTGGCTGCCTCTAGTAGTGACTAGGGAGGACTAATTTCTGTACCCACTTTGATTTCTGTTGATTAGTGGAAGGGCTTGGTGTCGGCTTACGACATCCGTGGTTTTTCCCACATCGGGTTTCCACGTAATTCTTGTGTCTTGTTTTTCTTAGCTACTGTTCTGTTAAGTTGTTTATTTGTCTTAGTATTGCTGCCAATTTTTTGTCAAAATTGCATTTTGGTTAATTTCCATCTTACGACACAAAAAGAGAAAAGCTGGTGTATTAGTTTTTTCCGCTGTGCATTTGTCTGCTCTGCTCCCTTTTCCCAACATCTGGCATCAGAGCCATAGGTTGTAAGGCTTTGGTTCATTTTTTTTGTTGGTAAAGATGGATGATAAAGTGGGTACACAAGGGATGTTGATCTTGAATTCCGGAAATTATTCTGACTGGAAAATTAAAATGGAAGACCTTTTGTATGTGAAAGACTTGTATGAACCCATAACAAGTAAAGAAATTCCCACTGGCGTAATTGACAAGGATTGGAAAGTTCTCCATAGGAAAGTTGTTGGTACCATTCGACAATTTGTTGATGTTAGCGTACTCCAACATATTGCCAGTGACACGAATGCTTATGAATTGTGGCACAAGTTAGAAGCAATGTATGAGAGGAAGAATGCTTTAAATAAGGCGTCACTGATGAGAAAGCTTGTTAAGTTGGAGCTTAAGGATGGTGATAGCATTGTTGTACATATGAATGCTTTCCAAGGTTTGCTAAACCAACTGGCAGCTGCAAAGATGTCTTTAGACGATGAGTTGCAGGCCTTGTTGCTACTTTGTTCACTACCTGATAGTTGGGATACACTTGTGGTGTCACTTAGTAACTCGGCTCCAGAGGGTAAGGTGACTATGGAGATGGTGAGGGCTAGTCTATTGAATGAAGAGACTAGGAGAAAAGACATGGGTACCTCCAGCAATTCTGAAGCAAATGTGGTTCAAGATCAAGGCAGGGGAAGAACTAAAAACAGAAACTCTCAGAACCAAAATCGTGACAAGTCCAGGGGGAGATCAAAGTCTCAGCCAAGAAGAAGTAAATTTGTATGCCATTATTGTAACAAGCCGGGTCATATTCAAAGGTTTTGCAGACAGTGGAAGAGAGACAAGTCTCGGGAGAGAAAAGGCAAAGGTGAAGCATCCGGGCAACAATCTGAAGAGAAGGACACCACCGCCATTGCAACTAGTGATGATCAAAATTTGTTCTTTATTGGTGATCAAGGTCTCTTAAACCTTGCTTCTGATGATTGCACTTGGGTGATTGATTCTGGTGCGTCTTATCATCTCACGTCGCACCGTGATTACTTCTCATCTTACAACAGCGGTGAGTTTGGTTGTGTAAGGATGGGAAATGATGACTCATGTACGATTGTGGGCATGGGTACGGTATGCTTAGAGAGCTCCACGGGTTGCAAGCTGGTGTTGAAAGACGTCCGTCATGTTCCAGATATTAGGCTGAACTTGATTTCAGCAGGTATGCTCGATGATGGTGGCTATTCTAGTCACTTTGGTGATGGCAAATGGAAGCTCAGTAAGGGAAATTTGATTGTGGCTCGAGCAAACAAGGTGAGATCATTGTATGTGATGCAAGCTAAGTTATGCCGAGGAGACGCAAACGTGGTTAATGATTCCTCCTTTGAATTGTGGCATAAGAGGCTTGGTCACATGAGTGAAAAAGGTATGCAGATTTTAGCTAAGAAAGAATTCCTCCCTAAAGTACAAGGTATGTCTTTGAAATCCTGTGTTGATTGTTTAGCTGGTAAACAACATAGGATAGCTTTTCATTCTCGTCCCCCTTCAAGAAGAAAACATGTTTTAGATTTAGTACATACTGATGTTTGTAGTATGGACACTAAATCCCATTCTGGTGCAAAATACTTTGTTACTTTTATTGATGATTTTTCCAGAAAAGTGTGGGCTTTTCCTTTAAAAAGCAAACATCAGGTATTGCCGACATTCAAGGAGTTTCAGGCTAGAGTTGAAAGGGAGTCGGGCTCCAAACTCAAATGTGTGAGAGCCGATAATGGTGGAGAGTATCGGGGTCCATTTGAGCATTATTGCAAGAGTCAAGGCATCAAGCTTGAGAAGACACCTCCAAAGACGCCTCAGTTAAACGGGCTTGCAGAGAGGATGAACAGAACCATTGGAGAAAGAGTTCGTTGTATGCTCTCTCACGCAAAGCTACCTAAATCATTTTGGGCAGAAGCTATGCTAACTGCCGTCTACCTCATTAACCGATCTCCTTCCGTTCCTCTTGATGGTGATGTTGCCGAGAGAGTATGGACCGGTAGAGATGTTACTTACAAGCACTTGAGAGTCTTTGGATGTAAAGCACATGTTCACATTCCAAGGGATGAGAGATCCAAGCTAGATAGCAAGACAACGCAATGTATTTTCATGGGCTATTCCGAGGATGAGTTTGGGCATAGGCTGTGGGATCCAGTTTCCAGGAAAGTGTTAAGAAGCCGAGATGTTGTGTTCTTTGAAGATCAGACACTTGATGATTTTGAGAAGGAAAACAAGTCTACGCCTTCTCCTGCTCCTGTCAACATTGATCCTATTTTACGTCAGATCACTCGAGCTGATGATGAACATGTACCCGAAAATGATGGTAATGGTGATGTGGATGGTAATGAGCAGCATGTAGAACATGAGCCACCCGAAGAAAATCAACCAGCCACTGAGGAGCCTCAAGTGCCTGAGTTGAGGAGATCCATTAGAGATCGAAAGGCCTCAAATGCATATCCACCTGACCAATATATTCTTCCTAAAGGAAGAAGAGCCGCATTAGCTGAAGGGGGAGAACCAGAATGTTTTGAGGAGGCCATGTCTGACGTACACCATAAAGAGTGGTACAATGCCATGCAAGAGGAGATGAATTCCTTGCATGAGAACCACACCTTCGAGCTTGTGAAGTTGCCTAAGGATAAGAGAGCACTTAAAAACAAATGGGTGTTCAGGTTGAAGATGGAAGAAAATTGCTCACGTCCAAGGTACAAGGCAAGGCTGGTCGTGAAGGGTTTCAGTCAAAAGGAAGGTGTGGATTATTTTGATATTTTTTCTCCGGTTGTGAAGATGTCATCTATCCGAGTTGTTCTTGCTTTAGCTGCTAGCATGGAATTGGAAATTGAACAACTTGATGTGAAGACTGCTATTTTACATGGAGACTTAGAGGAAGAGATTTACATGGAGCAACCGGAGGGGTTCGAGGTAAAAAGTGATGAAAAGCTTGTTTGCCGTTTGAAAAAGAGTTTATATGGCTTGAAGCAAGCACCACGACAATGGTATAAAAAGTTCGAGTCTTTTATGCTTGATCACAGCTTCCACAAAACACATGGCGATCATTGCGTGTTTGTGAAGAATTATGCTGAAGGTGATTTTCTCATCCTTCTACTATATGTAGATGATATGTTAATTGTTGGTAGAGATACGAATAAGATTGCTAGTTTGAAGAAAGCATTGAGTAAGTCTTTTGCAATGAAGGATCTTGGCCCAGCAAAGCAAATTTTGGGCATGACGATCTCTCGTGATAGAAAGGCAAAGAAGTTATGGTTATCACAAGAGAAATATGTAGAGAAAGTTGTGCAGCGGTTTTGCATGGACAAAGCTAAGCCTGTAACTTCTCCACTTGCGGGTCATATGAAGTTAAGTAAAGACCAATGTCCCACAAGTGAGAAAGAAAAGGAGGAGATGAAGAAAGTGCCTTATGCATCAGCCGTGGGGAGTTTAATGTATGCCATGGTACGCACAAGGCCGGATATCGCCCATGCTGTCGGGGTCGTTAGTAGGTTCATGGTTAATCCTGGAAAGGAACATTGGACTGCAGTGAAATGGATTCTCAGGTATCTTAAAGGTACGTCTAGAGTATGTTTGTGTTTTGGCCCGGGACTACCTGTGTTAGTAGGGTACACAGATGCTGATATGTCAGGAGATGCTGACTCTAGCAAGTCGACCTCGGGATACTTGATGACATTTGCAGGAGGAGCGGTTTCATGGCAATCAAAGCTGCAAAAGTGTGTTGCACTGTCAACCACGGAGGCAGAGTATCTTGCGGCCGTTGAGGCAGGTAAGGAGTTAGTGTGGATGAAAGATTTTCTTGAAGAATTGGGTTTGAGCCAAGAAAAATACATCCTACATTGCGATAGTCAGAGTGCTATTCATCTTGCCAAGAATGCTACCTACCATTCTCGTACTAAACACATACAAAGGAGATATCACTGGATTCGGGAACAAGTAGAAGAAAAAGTGTTTGAGCTTGAGAAGATCCATACCGATCAAAATGGATCGGATATGATGACTAAGGCGCTGCCTAAGGAGAAGCTCGTTACTTGCCGCTTGAAAGCGGGTTTGGTTTTACCTCCCATGTAGGAGTGAGGGGGAGATTTGTTGGGACGTTCCCTCCTACATGGAGGAAGAGCCCATTCAATTGGGTTAGCTACATATATTATTATTGCTAGCTTATGTGACGGTTTCTAGTAAGGATGTATTTTTTTCCGTTTTTACCCTTACTAGTGTGAGGCTTCTTTAAGAAGCTACTAAAAACAATTTGAGGCCACAAAAATATCAGACAACAACACACAAAAACAAAAGCTTGAGAAATCTAGAGAAAAGTACCAATCCAGTATAACCCCAAAAACCCCAAATTTGAAGATTCGATTCTAGCATCATACGAGCTCGGATTGCCGCCAAATTTTGGGAGGTTGTTCATACATCTAAGGGGAAGGTTTCTGCTAATTTTCATGCCATTCGGACTTCTCTAGACTGGTATTCTCGTTCTGCTTTGTTTGTGTAGTTTTATGTTTGTATACTGCTACTTGGCGACGTTTCTTGCGATTTATCGTGTTCTTGAGTTTGTGGCTGCCTCTAGTAGTGACTAGGGAGGACTAATTTCTGTACCCACTTTGATTTCTGTTGATTAGTGGAAGGGCTTGGTGTCGGCTTACGACATCCGTGGTTTTTCCCACATCGGGTTTCCACGTAATTCTTGTGTCTTGTTTTTCTTAGCTACTGTTCTGTTAAGTTGTTTATTTGTCTTAGTATTGCTGCCAATTTTTTGTCAAAATTGCATTTTGGTTAATTTCCATCTTACGACACAAAAAGAGAAAAGCTGGTGTATTAGTTTTTTCCGCTGTGCATTTGTCTGCTCTGCTCCCTTTTCCCAACAATTTTATATAATAAAAATATTGTGTTGACTTGATATTTATAATTAGAGCTAGAAAAATTTCATCACACTTTTATAAACCATACGTTTAGAACCCGTTTGCCCAGTTGCTGTCGTTGTTTGGTTGGTAGTTTGTACTACCCTTTGTGTGGATACAAGTTGAATAGAGAAGGGAAGGGAAGGGGAGAGGGTATATCGTAGAAGAGACTAAGGGAAGAAGGAAAGTTGTGACGAGGAGGTAGCTAGCCATTCTCCTTGGGATAAAAATTTTCTTGAAAATAAATAAAAATGGTTAGGCTCGAACTCGGGTGGTTTGGGCAATTGAAACATGTATTCACCAATGTGCTATCACACTTTTATTAATATACATGGAGATTATTATGTATATATGACTAATGTTTTCATACTTTATACGAACACAAGGCCCAAAAATTTGGAGGCCCAGTTCGCGCGCTCAGCCCGCACTTGGTCATAGCCGCCCCCGATCCATACTAGTTTAATTTAAGTATTTAAAGTGGATGCGTTTATTTAATTTCGAGATCACGATCAACTATGATTTGGCCGGAAAAATTATGGCAACAGAATCTACCTCATACTTGATCTTCAATGTAAACTAGAAGGTGCAGTTAGGAAACAGAATCCTAGCAACAGTCAATTTCTTAAAATAAATATGGAAACAAATTGTTGCAAGGAGTAAAACCAATAAAACCACACAAAATAAAGATGACGATTCCTTAGGATTTCGAATCAACACACTTGGTATTAACGCTACTCTTGGGATGGCAGCTTATCAAATCCCTTCTGATGTGATCTTCGAAATACTGGTTTGTCTTCCAGTGAAAACGCTTTTACGCTTCAAAAGCGTATGCAAAGATTGGTACACTCTAATCAATAGTTCCTTCTTCAGGCAACTCCATCTTAGCAAATCCCTCGTATCCAACTCTTGGCAGAATCGTGCCCTTTTCTATGCCGAACTTGATTCCCTTTGTGTTATAGATGATGTTAATTGTCCCTTGGAACCCGTTAAATTATATTGGCCTAAATATATCATAAAAGACCCCTATTATCTATTTACTGTAGGCTCGTGCAATGGCTTGGTTTGCTTATGCCTTACTGAGCCTGGGCCCACTTGTTTTACGAAGGTTTGGTGCTTCCTTATATGCAACCCTTCAACGCGTACATTCAAATGCAAACCAAACGCGCCTTTCTTCGAGAAGAAGAAACATTTGAAATTTATCGACTTGTCATATGGTTTTGGTTATGATGGTGAGCATGATGATTATAAGATAGTTATCACGCCCAGAGTTTGGAAAGAGAGTGTTAGAGACGATGTGTATATTTATAGCTGCAAGGACGATTTATGGAAGCACGCTACTACTCCTATTCCTGCTCAACTTTTGTCTGAGACATTTCGTCATAGGCGTACAAATATACCATTTGCAAACAACATGCTACACTATCGTGCTTCACGGAACCTCGGAGAATTTAATGGTCCAAATTTTGTAATAGCTCGTTTAGATCTGTCCTCGGAAACATGGAGAGATGACTTGAGTTTTCCTGTTGCAGTAAACAGTCTAACTGATGTAACATTCGGAGTGTTGGATGGATGTTTCTATGTACGAGTTGTAGATCGAGTTGCGGATTATTCTCAGAATGTATGGATGATGAAAAGTTATGGAGATGAAGATTCATGGAGCAAAAAATATAGTAATATTCCAGGAAAATTTTACCGTTTTGTTGGTCCTTCAAAGGAAAGATCCGGTCGTTTACTGATTATGGACTGCTATTTAGGCGCTTATAATCTCATCTGGTATGATCCACAGGATGACACAACTGAAGCATTCGAACTAAAAACAAACCCAAGGAATAGTAGAGTCCAGCTTTGTATTGCAAGCCTCGTTTCTATACCAGGGAGGTCTTTCAACCCTAGAACAACTTTTATTCTCTAGTCCCTCACTTTTACTTATTAACCATGTAACCAGACATGATTTCCCATGTCCGGCGCATAATCAAACACCTTTAAGCAACATCGGGCTAATAGCCTAATATAGAGTCTGACTGTCCGAGTGATCTATTAACAGAATGTTTTTATGTGTGCATTCCTTATTTAATCTTCTTATTACCAGCATATAGTTTATGTTCAACCCAAATTCTGGCGACTGAACATTTGAGCCCTCTAAAGGAGGTGTTTAGTTGAATGGTTTAAAATGGATTGAATTGAAGAATGACATGTTTGGATACCAAGAACTGAAGTACATGTCAAGTGTTTGGAAAATTTGGACTTTTTGAATTGGAATTTGACTCGATTTCTTATTAATTTCAACCTAGTTAAAAATTTGGATCTTCAAATTCCCATCTCATAATATCCATTTCGAGTGTATTACTATCTAATCTCCTATAGTAGACTTTCTTTGGGACGCAAATTTCGTCGCAATATTTTTCTTTCTAATACTTTTACCCAGACGCAAGAATATATTTTTATTATGACATTTTTTTGTGACCTTGACTCGCACTCGCTCTGTCCATTTCCAATTCCAAAGTTTCTCAAACATTATTGAGAAATTGATCGAAATTCATAATTGAATTCTGCATGAGACCAATCAGGTGTATGAAATTTGGATTTTGAATTGAATTTGAACATTTTAATTTCACCATTTGAAATCATGAAAATGAAATCAATTGTACATTATTAAACACTACATTACATCATTCTAGTGTTTGATTAGAAAATTTTGAAACAAATCTATATAATCATTGTACTATCATTCCAGTTCAATTACTTAAAATCTCATTCCTTCACGACTTCACCTAAACCTGAAAAAATTGACCTAACCCGACACCTGGGTTGAAGACTCCAACCATAGCCCCTAATCCAAATTGACCCGACCCAACTATTTATTATTGGAAACTGACCAAAATTTATAAAGAACTTGATAGGGCTTATCTAAATTCAAATTAATTTCGTTAATTAATTTGTTTTTTTCAACTAGAATATTATCTCACTCAATTATGACTGGAGAAAAATCACATCTCACTCAATTATGACTAGAGAAAAATAAGAAACGAGTGATATAGGTGTTGTTTGGCCAAGTTTTAAAAGTACTTCTGTAACTGAAAAAGTATTAGCTAGGTCAAACACCATAAATTATAGAGTTTTAAAACTACTTAAAAAAAAGTTAAAAACTAATAACTTACCCCAAAAGTAGAAGTAGATATTTTCTACTTCTACTTCTACTTTTCACATAATTAAAGTGCCAAAAATTTATTACTTGTGCGTTTTTTTTCTCTTCGGAAAACCATTACTTCTTTATATATGTTGTACCTCCACTTTTTCTCTTCTCTGTACAATATTTGTTTCTTTCCTCGTACCGGGTGTGTAAAATTATAGTTTTCATTTGCTTCTCTTCTCACATATATTGATTGGCATAATTTTGATTTGATAAGGGTGTGCAAAATTATACGGAGTAAATTGAAAGGTAATTATAGTTTTAGTATACGGGTGATTACATAATTTTTAAACGTTGATTTTTATTCAAATGATAAATCTATAAATAATATGGTTAATGAAAAAAGCAAAAAAAAAAAAATGGATGGAAGTAGTTAGGCCAAACACTTAAATTTTATAAGAAACTGCTTTTACAAAAGTTTAGCCAAACAACCAAAACTTTTCTAAAAAGTTGCTTATGAATAAACTCCTTTTAAAAGTGAAAAACTATTTTATACAAACAAGGCCAAACAGCATCCTAATTGAGAAAATGTAGGAAATTTGAATAAATTAATGATGAAATAAAGGTTAACCTGTTCCTAAATAATTACGGAGTATTAACCCGACTTGAACTAACCTGACTCGAACCCGATCCAATTAATCCGTTTGTCGGGTCTAACTTAACCTCACCCAAATCCGTTTCTTCTCTTGTACTCCCTATTCTACATTTCTACTCCATTTCATTTCTTCCATCTGAGATTATTTGACTGCAGCTCAAGTACTCAAAGTAAAAGGAAGGAAGGAGAAATAATGGCAATGAAGAAGATGAGAGAAAGGGGAATGATGAACGCAATGAGGTCAGGTTTAGTGGTTGTTGGTGCACTTGCATTTGGTTACTTAACCTTACAACTTGGTTTTCGACCTTTCTTAGAGAGAGCTCAACGCACTCTTGAACTTGAACAATCCCAAATTGAACATCAAAAACAATTGGAATTTCAGAAACAACAACAATCTCAATTTCATTCTTCTTCTGAAGAACAACAACAAGACCCCTTTGATTTCTCTGATTCTTCCTCTTCTTCCACAAATAAATACGATTGATTGTACCCCTTTTCTTGTTTTCAGGTATGTGCCAATTAATATCATTTTTGTTGGGTTTTTATGTTTTTAATCAAGTATAGTTGATTGATTTGTTTTACATAAGAGTTTGTGTTAATGCGTTTTTGTTAATGTTTGTGTAAAACCGCCTTACAAGTGACTAGTTATAGCCTTATGATATGTTGTATATGGTGTTTGAAATTGATCCCTTGAGTTTGGTTGATGAATTAGATGAGATAGTTAACAAGTTGTTATCTTTGACTTCATAATCTAATCCATTTATGGTTTAAGATGAGCTAAATGATTGGAATAGTGGATAATACTCTTTCCGTCACAAGAAGATTGATTACTTCCAATTAGGGTTCACTCAGAATATGAATGGAAAAGCCCTACAACCCATTTCACCCTTTCTCCAATTTGTTCTGTTTTCGATTTGCCTTTTAAATTATGGAGGACAGTAGGCCAGTAGCCATCTTTCTATTTGGGATGGAGGCAGTATTTTTATGGTTCGCTTGTTTAACAAAGGATGATTATTCGATTCGTTTGTTTGACGAAGGGGATTGAAAATCTGATTTAGTTAGCTGGTGTATGAAGTTTCGGCCGGCTGGTTTCAGTTTGTTTAGAACTTGTCAAATCATCTTACAATGAAGTGGCTTTGGTGCTTCTGCGACTGTGCGTGTGCGTGTGCGTGTGCGTGTGCGTGTGCGTGTGCGTGTGCGTGTGCGTGTGCGTGTGCTTGACCTTACCTCTGCTGGTACTCAGTTGGACTGGGGGAACTATTAGTAGTGTGATGGGGGTTGGAAAGAGGTGGTGTTTGATACAGGAGCTTGGGACTCAGCTGTATCAAGCTTCCTTTAATGGTGATGAAGGTCCAACAATGGAGTCAGACGAGATAAAGAACAGAGAACAGTGAAGAGATAGAAGGAGAAGAGAGAAGATTTGAGAGAATTGTATTTCATTAATTGAATGTAGAAATGATTACAATATTTCCATTTATAGGCTAATACAATTGTAAGAGTAACTAACTCTGTTAATTGACAGCTAGCAACAACTAAGTCGGTTATTTGTAACAAACTTTGTAACAAACTTTGACTTTTGACTTTGCTTAACTAATTATGTAACTAATTATTATTAACTGTATCATTCCTTCCCCCTTAAAACTTGACTTGTCCTCAAGTCATTTGGACATTAAAATCAGGAAATTGCTCTTCAAAACTTTCAGCAGGCTCCCATGTAGCTTCAGTATCAGGATAGCTCTCCCACTGAACCAAGTATTGCACTTGGGCTCTATTCTGAAATTTCACTGTTCTCCTTTCCAAGATGGCCTGTGGTTTTGGAGACTGACTGGCAGACTGACCTTGAAACCATGGAGGAATGTGTGTTGCCATGGGTAAATTGCCATAGAACCTTTTTAATTGAGATACATGAAAAACATCATGTATTAGAGATGATTCTGGTAACTTGAGTTTATATGCCACCTTCCCAATTAAAGCTGCAATTTGAAATGGCCCATAAAACTTGTGAGCAAGCTTCTGATTACTTCTCTGCTGCACAGACTGCTGCCTGTAAGGTTGCAGTTTAAGCCATACCCAATCTCCCACAGCAAAGGATCTCTCAGACCTGTGCTGATCTGCCATTTGCTTCATCCTGGATTGGGCTTTTACCAATTTCTGTTTCAGCAAATCCACCATTGCTTCCCTGTGTTGCATTGATCTGTCTACAGCATCTACCCTTGACTCTCCTGGCAGATAAGGTAGGTGAAGTGGTGGGGGTTGGTTGTAGACCACCTCATAAGGAGTAAGGCCTGTAGCAGTATGAAAATGAGTGTTAAACCACCATTCAGCTAAAGGCAACCATAGACTCCAATCTTTAGGCTGATCTCCACACATACACCTCAAATATGCTTCAAGACATCTATTGACCACCTCTGTTTGACCATCAGTCTGTGGGTGATAGGCTGATGAATACTTGAATTCAGTTCCATGTAAAGAAAATAAAGATCTCCAAAATTGACTCAAAAAAATTGAATCTCTGTCACTCACTATACTTCTTGGCCACCCATGTAATTTGAACACATTGTCCAAATAAGCTTGAGCTACTTGCACAGCAGTAAAGGGGTGAGACAGGGCTATAAAGTGTGCACATTTACTTAATCTGTCCACCACAACCAAAATGACTTCCTTCCCCATGGATTTAGGCAACCCCGTTATAAAATCCATTGATATATCAACCCAAACTTCTTCAGAATTGGTAAAGGTTGCAAAGCCAAGGGTATGCCACATTCTCATGTTTAGTCGCTTGACATACTTGGCGCTTTTGACAAACCAACTAATGTCCTTGGTCATGCCCTTCCAATAGAATAAAGACTTAACTCTCCTCACCGTACCATCCCTTCCCGCATGGCCACCTCACTAGAAGAATGATGCCAAGTTAAAATTTGTGCTCTTAGCCCTTCATCACACCCAACTGCTAGCTTCCCTTTTCTTCTCAACAACCCATCCACAAGTGTATAGTGCCTCACGGTACCTTGTTGCTGCAGAGAATGCAATATGGAAGATAAGTGTGGACCCAGCACATAACTGTCCTTAATCTTCTGTACTAAGTCAGAATCCACCACTGAAATAGCTAGACACAATACTTCACCAGACACCCTTGATAGTGCATCGCCACTAAATTCTCCTTACCACTTCGTATACTATCTCATAATCAAACCCCATCGTTTAGAAAGCCAAAATTGCTTTGAAAGGGTGTGGAGATTTTCTCTTGAACAACCATTTCAAGCTTTTCCGATCGTTCTTATGATAAAATGTCTTTGGCTTGATAAGTATTGTTCCCATTTCTCGATCGCAAATACTATGGCCATTAACTCCTTCTCATAGATCGAAAGTTTCGCCATTTAGGTCCCAATCCCCGCTAATATAGGCCAAAGGATGCCCCCGATCGCATTAGAACAATGTTCCCCAATTCCTTCATTTGATGCATCGGTTTCCACAATAAAAGGTTGAGAGAAATCTGCACGCCAAAGACTGAGCCGATGTTAATGCTAACTTTAAACCCTCAAATGCCTCTTGGGCCGAGAGACTGTATAAGCACCCTTCTTCAAAGAGATCACCAAAGGTCTACTCAAAATCGCATAATTCTTGACAAACTTCCCGTAATAGCCACTAACCCCGTAAAAACTTCTTAAATCCTTAACGATTTGGGTGTTGGCCAATCAACTCTGACTTGACTTTCTTAGGATCGCTTCTACTCCTTTTCCTGAAATAAAGTGACCCAAGTACTCTACTTTTTCCATAGCAAAAGCACATTTTGACATTTTGGCATACATATTATTTTTCCGCATCATTTGAAACACCAATTCTAAATGCCGCCACCGTTCTTTCTTGTGTTCTCGCTATAGATCAATATGTCATCAAAGAAAATCAACACACATTTCCCGAGTAATGGTCCAATGTTGTATTCATCCACCAAATGAAGTGGTGCATTTGTTAGGCCAAAAGGCATCACCAAAAACTCATAGTGCCCTTCATGTGTTTTGAATGCTGTTTTATACACATCATTTTCATGGACCCTTAGCTGATGATATCCAGCCCTTAAGTCAAGTTTGGTAAAAACAGTAGCCCCTGCCAGCTCATCAATCAACTCATCAACAACAGGAATAGGGAATTTATCCTTCACTGTTCTCCTATTCAATTCCCTATAATCCACACAAAGTCTCCAAGATCCATCCTTCTTTCCAACCAACACTACTGGGGATGCAAAGGGACTAGAACTGTGCTTGATGGTACCACTGTCCAACATCTCCTGTACTAGTTTCTCAATGATATCCCTTTTTGCTAAAGGATACCTGTATGGCCTTATACTTGATCGGTTCTCGAGCCCTTAATCAAGGGAATTTTATGATCAAACACTCCTCTAGAGGGTGGTAATGCTTTGGGTTCTTCAAAAATATCATTGAACTTCTCCAAAAGCTCCAGCAATGTAGGGTGCTGCTGTGACTGAGCTGAGGCAGTCAAAGCATAAATCCCCATTTCCACCTTTTGAGGAACCAATTGTAACAAACACAGCTGCGTAGATTCCATCAAACATTTATCTGCCTTTTTCCCTTGTAACATCCTAATCTTTTGAGAGGGAACTCCTTTAAGAATCACAGTTTTGTCATTTAACTGAAACTCGCATGACTAGCTTTTTGAAATCCCACCGTACGATGCCCTAGAGTACTAAGCCATTGTACTCCCAACACCATGTCACAAATTTGCCTAAGGAATGAGTAGGGTGTCCGTCACCAATGTTTGGTTCTCAGACCAACCAACCCTCTGCAAATGTTTTGACAGGCTAAGTGGTTTCCATCTGCTACTGTGACAGACTGAGGAGGTATTGTATCAATCTTGCAACCCAACTGTTTGGCTAATGCTAAGTCCATGAAGTTATGGGTACTGCCTGAGTCAATAAGAATGTGTATAGGTTTCTTGTTAACAAACCCTACCACCCTCATGGTTTGATACCCTGAATTTCCTGACAAAGCATTAACAGATATGCAAGGCTCCTCTAACAATAGTTCAGCTTCCTCCATTTCCTCCTCACTAGCCCCTAATTCCTCCTCAAAATCTTCTGTTCCATCATTCCACCCTTGAACCTCAACAGTAAACACTTGCTTTTCTTTGAAAGGACACTTATGGTTTTTGTCATAAGGTTGGTTACAGTAATAACACTCTCCTTTAGCCATCTTTTCACTCTAATATTTGCAGGAATATAATTCCTCCGTCCAAATTTGGGTGGGTAATTAGCAAAGATTTTTAAAGGAAGGTATGTTTGGTGTAGGCAATAGTGGGGGTTTTGATGACTGTTTATTAAAAGAATTATAAGGCTTACTAAACTGCATCTTATTTGACAAATTAGCCTGAATTGCTTCCTCTTGACATCTAGCAAACTCTATAGCATCAGCCATATTAGTGGGCTTAAAGGCTCTAACAAATGGCTTAATAGTCGTTTAAGACCTCCAAAAATCGTCTAGAAAGAAATTAGCAGGCGAAAAAGGATTCTTTTTCTGCATTAAGCCTTTTAATCCCTCAAATTCATCAATATAATCAGTAATGGTGCCAGTTTGAGCCAATTTATTAAATTTCTCGACAATATTATAGCTAAGATCATCCCTAAATCTTGCAGAAAGATCAATCACAAACTGTTCCCAAGAAACATTATTATGAATTGACAAATAATTGGAAACCCATAACTCAGCCTTTCCTACCACATTCAAACAAGCCATATCTACTTTTTGTGAATCAGGTATTTTACATAAAGCAAAATATCGACTGCATTTCTTAATCCAATTAACAATTCCAGTACCATCAAAAGAGGGAAATTCGAGTTTAGGAACAAACCCTAGATTTCTTCTTTGAGGTATTCATTCCATTTCCGAACGATAAATGATGCCCTGAATTAACCCTTAATTCCCGATTTTGTTTGAATTTGTTGTTGAAGAGTCCGGAACATAGTCATCATCTGCGTCATATTCTGGTTCAATTGAGCATTTTGCACTGCTTGTTCATCCAATTTTTTTGCTTGATCTTGAAGTTGTTGCTGTAAATTCTTTACTTGAGTCTCCATTTTTGCTTTGCGTGTGGCCGCCAGATCCCGTAGGCGATACCAATGATACAGAGCTTGGGACTCACCGTTGTATCAAGCTTCCTTTAATGGTGATGAAGGTCCAACAATGGAGTCGACGAGATAAAGAACAGAGAACAAAGAAGAGATAGAAGGAGAAGAGAGAAGATTTGAGAGAATTGTATTTCATTAATTGAATGTAGAAATGATTACAATATTTCCATTTATAGGCTAATACAATTGTAAGAGTAACTAACTCTGTTAATTGACAGCTAGCAACAACTAAGTCGGTTATTTGTAACAAACTTTGTAACAAACTTTGACTTTTGACTTTGCTTAACTAATTATGTAACTAATTATTATTAACTGTATCAGTGTTGATGTCTGAGGGAATGTATTACTCGGTATTACCCACCTCCCCCTAGGGTTACACATTACCATTCGGCATTCCGCCCCAGCAATTGCCACCACTTTTACACTTGGTTGACTTTTATTGCCATAGTCATACTGTAATACTCACCCTCAACTAGAGCTGGCAAAAGCCGACCCGACCCGACCCGCCCGAAACCCGACCCGATACAACCCAAAAATTGGGTGACCCGAAACCGAACTGACTCGAACCGACCCGATAACCGATAGCAGCCTTATTTTTCCTAACCCGAACCCGACCTGAACCGACCCGACCCGTGACCCGATATTTTCTCAACCCGATAGATGACCTGATATTGAAATAGCTTAATAATGGTTTAAATAACACCAAATTAACATTCATCTTAATTATTTTCACTTAAAACTACAATTAATACACCTATCCATTATTTAAACATAAAATAACCATATAAAACTAAGTATATAAAATAAAATATATGCTGATAACTTGACCCGACACTGACCCGCTAATGACCCGACCCGACATGCGACCCATTGATGACCCGACCCGAAGATGACCCGACATGAACCGAACCGACCCGCACCCGCCACTGACCCGACATAACCCGAACCCGAAATGACCCGACCCGCCTTCACTCGACCCATAACCGACCCGAGTGACCCGATTGCCACCTCTACCCTCAACTATGTAACCTCTGATGATCAATCAAGTTTAGACCGTGAGTATATTTTTTACCCAAAGCTAATGGTTTCAATTTATAAAATTTTATAATGATTTCAATTTATAAAAAAAAAAAAAAAATTGTCACGAGACTAATAATAGCAGTTTGCGTCTTTATTTTATAGGGAGTATGAGTCGAGTCATTTTCTAATATCATCAATAAAGATTTAGCAATTTATAGTTTTATATTTATTTTATTTTATTTCAATTAATTAAAAGATAACATAGTTTAGAGTTTAATGAAATAATATCTTTATTAAAAAGATTAAATTTAATGAAAATATTTATTGAAATAAATTATTAGTTTTCTTATTTAACTATTTACTAGTATTAGTGCCCGACTTCGCCCGGGCTACCTCTACTCACCATTATTATTTTCTTTCATTAAATAAAATTACTTAAAAGTTATATAACCCATAAATTAATCATTAATATATTTTTTATGACATATCTAGTACAGAAATAAATTTTGAGACAATTCACTACTCCTGCTATTAATATTTTACTCTTATTAAAGAAACAATAGTAATAACATTTCACTACTTGCCCGTAATTATTGTTACTTTCACTACTTCCGCCGTAATTATTGTTGCTTTCACTACTTCCGCCGTAATTATTGTTACTTTCACTACTGCCGGATTAATATTGATAATTTCACCACTCCCGCCGTAATTATTGTTACTTTCACTATTGCCGCATTAATATGGACTATTTCACTACTCCCGTTGTTTTTACCACTCTCACTAATCTCGCTGATAATATTGTTACTTTTACTATTCAAATGAGTGATTACTATCATATAATCCAATGTTACTACAATTCTTTTCTTTACTGACGAAATTACTTTTACTACTTAGTCATGCAATTTTAAGAGGATTATGCATTAAATCAAATCGAAAAAATTATGCAATATTATATATTATGAAATTTAACTTGAATTATTTATAACCTACTTATTATATTTTTGTATGTTAAATAATTAACATCTATACATTTATTAAACTATATAGTTTAATAAAATGGGATAGATTTTAAATTTAATACATAATTTTATGATGATAATAATTAATATCATAAGTGTGCGTGCATGTTTATACAAATTAATTATTTTATTTTAAGGAAATTGACCATCTTCTAGTCTTCTATAAAATTTAGGAAAATTACCAAGCATCTTCTTTCTTTTAATCTCCTTGAAATTGACCATCTTAATTAATTATTTTATTTTAAAGGAATTGACCTTAATTAATTATTTTATTTTAAGGAAATTAACCATGTTTTAGTCTCTTACAAATGTTTAGGAAAATTACCAAGCTTGTATATAATTTAATTTTAACCCAAACTATATAATATTTGCATTGAGATCCCTTAATCGGGTCCATCACACGATGCTAGTGATTTAAAACTATATAGTATAATTAATTTGTATAACTTTCTTTCTTTAATTACATTGAAGTTCCTTGGTTTCTGGATTTAATATATAGTATTGAAGTGGATGCATTTAATTGTCATTGGTTTCCTTATTTAAAAAATTGACTTTTCGAGGGAAATTTTTTGAGATAACCTGTTAATTTAGCATAGAGGGGATTTGGCCGGAAAAATTATGGTAACAAATCTACATTATACTTGGATCTTCAATGTTAATAGATGTAATATTGAACTAGAACTCTAGAAGGTGCAGTTAGGAAACAGAATCCTAGCAACAGTCAATTTCTTCTTAAAATAAAGAGGGAAACAAATTGTTGCAAGGAGTATATATATGTCAAAGATTTGTAGCTAGTCTAAACCAGTAAAACAAACTCAACAACCCTTGGTAACGCTACTCTTGGAATGGCAGCTTATCAAATCCTATCTGATGTGATAGTCGAAATACTGGTTAAGCTTCCAGTGAAAACACTTTTACGCTTCAAAAGCGTATGCAAAGATTGGTACACCTTAATCAATAGTTCCCTCTTCATCCGACTCCATCTTAGCAAATCCCTCGTATCCAACTCTTGGCAGAATCGTGCCCTTTTCTATGCCGAACTTGATTCCCTTTGTGTTATAGATGATGTTAATTGTCCCTTGGAACCCTTTAAATTATATTGGCCTAAATATATCATAAGAAACCCCGATCATATATTTCATGTAGGCTCGTGCAATGGCTTGGTTTGCTTATGCCTTACTGAGACTGAATATGCCTTTAATACGAAGGTTATGTGCTTCCTTATATGCAACCCTATAACGGGTACATTCAAATTCAAACCAAACGTGCCGTTCTTGAAGATAAAACAGTTGAAATCTTGGAACTTGTCATATGGTTTTGGTTATGATGGTGAGCATGATGATTATAAGATAGTTGTCACACCCAAAGTTTGGGAGGAGAGTGTTAGAGATGATGTGTATATTTATAGCTGCAAGGACGATTTATGGAAGCACGCTACTCCTATTCCTGCTCAACTTTTGTCTGGAACATGGGCTCAAGGCAATATACCCTTTCTAAACAACATGCTACATTATTTAGTTTCACCGAATGTCCAAGGATTTAACGGTCCTAAGTATGTAATAGCTCGTTTAGATCTGTCCTCTGAATCATGGAGGGATGACTTGAGTTTTCCAGCTGTCTTAAACAGTTTGAATGATGTCAAGTTACGCGCGTATGGAGTGTTGGATGGATGCTTATACCTACGAATTAGGGAATGTTATCGTTCTGATAATGTATGGATCATGAAAAGGTATGGAGATGAAGATTCATGGAGCATAAAGTATAATATTCCAACAAAATTTTCCAATTATGATCTTGTTGCTCCTTCAAAGGAAGGGTCCCCTCTTTTACTGTCTACGGACATCTATTCCAGCAGCCACAGTCTCGTGTGGTATAATCCCCAGGATGACACAACTGAAGCATTCAAGCTAGAAGCATCACCATCAAGTAGTGGAGCCGATCTTTGTATTGCAAGCCTCGTTTCTATTCCAGGGACGTCTTTCACTCTTGGAGCAAGTCCGAGACAGTTGAGACGAGTACAAAAAAAACCGGCTGCTTCTGTTTGATTATTCGAATATACAAAATAACCTGTAAGCATCCGTGTCTTATTTCATGATGCATATTCATTAGTTCGCAAAATATTCAAGGAGTTAGTTATATATATAAAATTAAGTAGCTCTGATGCTTTTGTGTGACCTGTTCGGAACCACTTTTACTATTGTTTTCTAAATTCAATTGATTCCGTAGTCACTCACTTTTACTCTCTTAAAAACCATGTAACCGCAGAAGATTTGGGGAAGCATAAACTGTCGCATTAAGGTGTTTGAGACGGCTCTTAGTTTCCATTCGCGGTTATGTGATTAACGCGAACATCATCTTTGACTGATAACCCTGTTTACCAGGCAAAATCATGAATTAATCAAGTTGCTTCTTATGCCTAGAAACTATAGTTGTGAAGTGAAGTAGGCATAGAGCAGAAGCCAGCAAGAGGCTCCCTTAAATCCTTTTTAACCTTTTGTCATGCATCATATTCGTATTTTTCTTTTCTTTGCCAAGCTCACCGTTAACAAGCGTCTTCTTGCGCAGGAGGTGATTTCAATGTCTGGCGCATAATCAAACACCTTTAAGCAACACCAGCGCATAACCAAACACACCTTGTGAATGAAGAGTCTAGGCAATGCTTTAAAAATGACTATCAATGAAAGCTATCCATGCCATTTTTGAAGAGCTGCTGCAATTCCAAACCCGCAATACCATATATTTAACCTGTGGTATATATCACTTCACGAACTAGTGCTGCATGTTCTCTTTATTATGACTTTCTTTTACCTGTGGCATATATCACTTCACGAACTACTGCTGCATGTTCTCTTTATTATGACTTTCTTTTACCATTACTCGGACTCGCTCCGCCCCATTCCAATTTCATGGCTTCCTAAACATCATTAAGAAAGTAAAATTCAAAATTGAATTTCACATGATCTTCAAACAGGTATAGAATTGAATTTTTGAATCGAATTTGAAACACTTCAACTTCGATAATTAAAGTCGTGAAAATGAAATCAGTTCTGCATTTCTAACACTACTTTCAATCATTCTAGCGTTTGAGTAAAAAAAAAAAAATCACAGAAAACTACAAGTAAATATTCAATTAATTACCTGAAATCCGATGCCTTCACGATTTCATCTAGACCAAACAAAATTAACCAGGCTCGAATAATCTAACCCAACACCCAAATTGATGACCAAAACATGACCGCTAATCCGAATGGACTCGAATCAATATGAACCGGCTTAAATGTTTATTGTTGAAAAATGACCAGTAATGCCGAAAAGTTTAGGATTCTAAGTACCTAAGAGAAAGGGGTGAATTAGGTACTATTTTTTAAAAATTCAACTTAATATTTATTGTTTAAAGGTAAGTTGATTAATAATATGAAGAGCAAATGGATACGGCAAATAAATTGAATGATTAAATGTGTATCACGAAAGCCTAAGGAGATTAATGAAGTTTGGGAGTGACAGTTGTTCTGACTGTTACTTGATTGTCTTAGCTAGTGAAGTAAGAGTTACAGGCCATAAGTAACGGTATTTAGGACTGTTACTAGCAAAACCGTAAAGGAAGAACAAGTAAGTAAATTGCAGCGGAATTAAAAGCGAAGAAAAATCAACACAACGGTTTTTGAATTGGTTCGGCCAACACTCTAAGGGCCTACGTCCAATATTCTTTTATTAATAAGTGAAGCGATCTACTCTGACTACCGAAGACACTTACAATAAAAGGACCAACAACCTACTCCGGTTGCGACACGAGTTCTAAGACTACTCCGTCTAGGAACTCGACACTCTAACTAGAATGTTTACAAGACCAAGTTTCCTCGAACTGATTCTTTAAAAGAATTGATAAGGACAACTTATTGGTTCAAACGATTCTAGATGAGAGAGTACAATACTATGAATTAACAGTGGTAATGACTGTGACTCTTGAAGACTTAGAAGATTTTTACAAAGGAAAAAGTTTTGAGTTCTTAAAATTGATTTTGCAAAATACTTTGATTTCTCAGGTGAAAGTCTTGCTTTGAAAGTGAAATGAGGTGTTCCTTTTATAGAGGGAAAAACGAGAGGAAGCAAGCTACGGTTGTAAGTCAAGACTTTCGGTCATGTGACAAAAATATTGACCTTCCCAAATTAGCACCAAAAGGCTTCTTTCTACAGTCCGTCTTGCTTCAGACCGCCTTATTTAAGACCGCAATAAGACCTCTCACAAGTGATAAGCACATGGGTGGTGGGACACTCCCATGTGCTTTCCCACTCACACCCTAAATGGGTTTTTTGTGAGAGGAAATGGTATCCGTCTGACAATTTCAGACGGATATAGCGGTCTGAAATAAGAATTTGTGTTCTTTCTAAGAAGCATAAAGGATAAAAGAAGGCTTGTAATGAACATTGAAGGGTCTTTCTATTTTTCACAAACAAATGAAGAAGACATTCACAAGAGGACAACTCGGAAAAAGCCAAACTTTGTTTCATAAAAGCCAAAGAAAAGTTGTAGATAAAAGAAGAAATCTTTTGAAGTGCAAATTACAATATCGTTTGAAGGACCATCCTTTCAATATTTTAAGTTTAAAAACTCATTTTAAAGTTGATGTATAACAGCCCATTTTGATTAAAAGTGAAATATAAAAAATGAAAGACTCACTTCAAGTGTTACAGGTCAAACGTGACAGTCAAGCACTCTGTTACTAACGATGAGTAATGGTGAGCTTGACTGTTACTATTACAAGTATTCTACAAACTGCCCATTATCCATGAAAAACTTGATAAGTTTTTTTTAACCCTCTTGCACATCTAAAATATATCCCCGAACTGGTTTGACCCAAATCCTCGGGGGATCCCAGACTCGTTTACCAAGTCTACTTATACAGTCTTAGACTTAGACATGGCAAACGAGTCAATCGGGTCGGGTCCATTTCGGGTTTGTAGACTTCGGATCATTTGAGGTTCGGATCAGCTATTATCAAGCTATTTGTTGATAAACAATACTCCCTCCATTCAACTTCACAAGGCCCTTTTCTTTTTTCACGTTTGCCAACGCGTGTTTTACGTGGTAAATATCGTTAGCTACGTATTTGCAAAAATTGTAAAAGTTAGATATCTTTAATATACTCGTAAAGACGAATCAAACAAGATCCCACATGAATATATTTTCACTCACGTATTGAGAGAAAATTGATAGTAAATGCTCACTTGTGAATAGTGTGTAAAATAGAAAAGGGCCTTGTAGAGTTGAATGGAGGGAGTAACAAAAATTCGGGTCAGGTTATATTGGGTCGGATCAATTGAGTTAGATTCGGGTCCTGAGTGTGTCGGGTTTGGATTCGGATCGGATCCGGTCAATTTTGCCGGGTATACTAGTACACTCACTCAAGTTAAAGGAAGGAAGGAAGGAAGGAGAAATAATGGCAATGAAGAAGATGAGAGAAAGGGGAATGATGAACGCAATGAGGTCAGGTTTAGTGGTTGTTGGTGCACTCGCATTTGGTTACTTAACCTTACAACTTGGTTTTCGACCTTTCTTAGAGAGAGCTCAACGCACTCTTGAACTTGAACAATCTCAATTGGAACATCAAAAACAATTGGAATTTCAGAAACAACAATCATCTCAATTTCACTCTCCTGAAGAACAACAAGACCCCTTTGATTTCTCTGATGATTCTTCCTCTTCTTCCACAAATAAATATGATTGATTGTACCCCTTTTCTTGTTTTCAGGTATGTGCCAATTAATTTCATTTTCTGTTGTGTTTTCTTGCTTTTAATTAAGTTTAGTTGATTGGTTTGGTTTATATAACAGTTTTTGTTAATTGGTTTTATTTGATTGTTTATCGGCGAATTCTTGTGTAAGGCGGTGTTAGACTATGGTGTTGTTGTAAAAGGATGCGTTTTTGATAATATTTGTGTAAAACCGCCTTACAAGCTACAGATTGTAGTTTATCTGGTAGTGGGTGTGTATTATGTGCTGGTAGAAATTGATCACATGAGTTAGGTTCATGAATTAGATGAGATAGTTAACAAGTTGTGATCTTTAACCTTCATAATCTGTCCATGTAAGGTTAAGATGAGTTAAATGATTGGAGTAGTGGATAATACTCATTCCGTCGCAAGAAGATGGATTTTGTGAAGGAACACTAATACCTAATTCAGTAGTCTGGTTTAAGTGTATTTAAAACTTGTTTACTCAAACTTGTTCTATTGACCTTGTAATGGTTTGGTATATACAATGAAGTAGCTAGCTCTGCTGCTTCTGAGACTCGACTCTCCGTGATCTGACCTCTGCTGGCACTAGTTAAATTTGCTCATAGGAACAATTTAACATACTCACCACAGAAACCATGCAACCTCAGATGATTAAGTGAGGTTAAAATTGTCACATCTCGAGATGTTTGAGAGGGCTCTTAGCTTCCTTTTGTTGTTCTGTGGTTTTCTTTTGTTTGAGCAAATGCAGACATCATTAAAAGTAAAGCGGATTCTACCTTGCTGACTGTATAAGTTCACGTCAGTCAGACTAGATTAACTAGAGAGGATGAGGACCCTGTGTGCCTAGACAAGATATTTGTGAAGTAGGCATAGAGCGGCAAAAGGCTCCTTTGACTACTTTCCACTTTGAGCATTTAAACCTTACCATTGGTTTAAATCACAGTTAAGCAACACTCCGCTAATACTACAAAAGCGTTCGTTTGTCCATCCATATACTAAGATACTATGAAACATATTGCTGCATTTGATCTTCGTAACTGTGCATGGTTGATATTCATCACTCCTTAAAAAGAGCTTTAAATCTGATGTCCTTTACCCTGCAGAGTGTAGACTGTAGAGCCCTCTTCTCATGAAAGAACGTTTCATACCCCTAAGTCTTGCAAACGAACACCCTCAAATCACATGAGATCTTGAACCAGTTAAGTTCCCTTATAAACATGATTACATGACCCAGACACATCCTTATTTTGCATTAAGAGTCACACCAATGCTTTAAGCATGAGTAGCAATAAAAGCACCCATGCCGTTTCTGGAGAGTTTCTGAAATTGGCATTCCTGCATAAGACATTTAAGCTGTCATATATCACCTACCTAACTCCTGCTCAGGCTCTCTTGATTTCTACACGTGCTGGTTTTGTTTTCTCTTGTAGTGAGTGCTCTTGGGACGACGGATATAGTTCTGAAGGGGATTTCTGAACTTTATTATTTCATTCCCATGCCAGACAGGTTTAGAAAGAAAATATAGAAGATCTATTGCTAATTTCGACTCAGAGCAATTCTTTGAATTTTTTTTCCTCAATTTATATCTGCTCTATTATTGCGTGACTGGATTTTGTTGAATTTGCATGATGCACCAAGGCTTCAAATGCCATTTCTTGTTCTTTTGCTTTGGATGTAATCGTGCAGTTCCAGCTTGTTGACTTTAGGAGCAACCATAGTTTGGTGTCCAGCTTTGTATCAATGCCTTTAGATGGTCTCTTATAGGAAGGTGGAATATGGGGTTCACTGATGTCCATTACTCCCTTCTTTAATTAGCCTAGAGATTCAGGAAAACAGCTCACTATTTTTTTTATCTTGGAATATGAGAAAAAAAATTAAATGGCTCCCTAATCACTAATTGTGTCTATATTGTGGAATAGTCATATTTCAATGCATAACAATGCCATTTTCATTTTAAGTCATCCTAACAGTCTTTCTGTATTTTTTTGACACTCAGATAATGCCGCGTACATTCGCCCCCTTAGTACGTCACAAGCAATAGCCTTTGAGACACTAGGATATTTACACAGGTGGGAGAGTATGGATCTAATCCCATAGTTGAATCTAATCCTCTCTATTGTTAAATAGTCGAGTGTCAATGCGTAACCATGCAATTTTCATTTTGATTTTCTTAAAACAATTTTTTTTATATTTTTGATACAGCTGTAACGTCGCGTACACTAAGGGTGAGCAAAAATATACGATACGGTTTTATAATCCGGATACGGTACTGTATATGGTTCGAGTTATACGGATGTCTGTATATATACGATACGGTGTATCCGGGTCGGGCAAAAACGAAACCGTATAAACGGTTATTGACATGATTTGAAGTTTTTGTATAAAAAAAGTTAAAAATTGCAAAATTCTTCTTTCAACTCCCACCCTTCTACTGTTTTTTATGACTTGAGTATTTTACTAGCTTATCTCAATAAACAAAAAATAGCCCTTCATCGGAGGTGGTCATGTTAGAAGTAATTATTGATTCTTGAATAATTACAATGTTTAATTGGGCATTTCTCGCGAAACCGAATATACGGATTCCGTATACACGGTTTTCTGGGTACCCAAAAACCATATATACGGTTAAACCATATTGGATCCGTATAGTTATTTCTGCGGTTTTTAAAACCGTATACCTAATACGGTTTTTAAAACCGTATTGGGTATACGGTTTTGCTCACCCCTACTGTACAATTGACCCCCTTACGAGGGTAATGTTAATTAGGGAAAAGTTCCCGAGAGTTTTAGGAAGAGAGAGGGGGGGGGGTGGATGTCACTAACAAATTAACAATAGTGTCTACTGTAAATCTAGGAAACAGTAGAAGAAAAATCATTTTGACGTAAACACGCCATCACCAATGGAGTGTCTGTTGAAGTAGACACACCAACGCCATTGGTAATGACGTGTCTTACACTCTAAAATGGTAAACAAACCCAGTACAGTGTGTACCCCTTTTTTGTGTCCTTCCAACCTCCAACTACTTGGACCACAAATCAACCTCAATTTAACTATTGAGTATCTCCTTTGCGCACCTGATGGTTTGACCACCATCGATACCACCTCCATTCGCTACTCCCAACACCTGCCTTCGACCACCCATCGTCACCATAATTTGACGCCGCCAATGGAGCCATCGTGCCTCCGCCCCAAATCAATCACATCACATCACACCACCTCCAGTCCTCCACCTCCTTTCTTCTACCATTTCCGCACCATCGGACCCGATATCAATCACAAACGATATCACAAACCGATCACCTTAACCCATAGCTTTCGCCCCTGATGAATTTTTTAGCTAGTGGGTTGCAGAGAAGGTGGGGCGAATTGGTGTTGTGTTGGTTGGTATTTAGATTGGTTATGGCTGTGCTCCTCCGTGGTGGCCTGAGAAGAGGCGTGGTGTTTTGGTTTGTTTGTGGAGCTGAAGGTGTGAAGCGGAGGTTGGTGATTCCGGTACTGGTTAATGGCCGAAGTCGGTTGTGCGAATTGGTGGTGGGAAATGGGCTTGCTGCTATGGCATTTAATGGTTTAAGTGCAGGATGGAGGTTGTACGAATGATTGGTAAAAATCCACCGACATTTATTGTAGAAGAGTAAGAGACACACACCAATGCTACTAACATGTCTTTTAATTTAACGCCATCTGCAATGGCGGGTCTGTCGCTAAAATAATTTGTTTCTGTTGTAAAGAAAATTTAAACTTGTCATAACAAATTTACTTTTAACCATTCAGTGCACTAGGATTCACCAGCCTGTATGTAGTAGAAATGTGAAGTGTACTGACAATTACTTTTGACCTTCCTAACAGGACTTCAGGACCCGTCCTACATCAGCATGGTATTCTGTTTCCCTGCAGGCTGCATCTCATGTTATCGGAAGGTTTATGTTGATATCCATGGCCTTTGCTTGTCACAGATTGCTGGCTGTTTGTACTTTGTAGGTATATGCCTCTTTCGGTCAGTTATGGGCGTATGGCTCATTTTTCTAACAATTATTGTTTCCTTTGACGAAGTACTTGCTTTGCATTTGTAGCAAAAGGCCTTTCGATATGCTAGTCTGATTTGTTAAGCTTCTCAACAGTTGATCAATGTACTTATATGACTCGTGTGTTCCAAGATCGGCTAGTTTAACTCTTTTCTCCGTCCAAGATGAATTCGAATTCCTGGACTCCTGGTTATCATTTTGCAATTCACATCAACCGGAAATACCCGTGTTTTTTTTTTGTTAGCAACTTGATGACCATTTTGCTGCTCTATGAATAGAGCGAATCATTTCGAAATTCCTGCTCTTGTTTCATTTCTAAATAAAACTAATTTACTGACTGTTGCTTTCACTTTGATACTGAATGTTTATGTGAGGAATTGTTGGTGATTTTGTAATAAATCGTAAATAGAGCTGGCAAGTCTGACCCGACCCGACCCGAACCCGAGCAAACCCGACCCGACCCGAACCCGAAAATGCTGTGACCCAAAACCGACCCGACCCGACCCGATGACGACCCGTAACCCGACACGACCCGATTATCAGTGACCCGAACCCGACCCAGACCCGACCCGATACTGACCCTATTAAATTGATGACCCCACAATTATTAAGCTTAATTTTGATCAAAATGAAAGTGATTTTGTGTTTAGATGGATATGTTTGACTTAGTAGTGAATTAATTAAACCAAATAATAGGTTAAAAACTAAATTTAATGGTAAAAAATTATAGTAATGCGATTAAATTCTAGGACCCGATAATGACCCGACCAAACCCGGCCGGGCCCGATACATCATTTGACCCGAAATGACCCGACCGATAACGACTTGAACCCGACAGGCTCGACCCGAAAGGGTATCTTGACCGATATGACCCGAACCGATATGACCCGACCAGAAGCGTGACTAGAGGTGGCAATCGGGTCGATCGGGTCGGTTTGGATCGGGTCATATCGAGTTCGGGTCATGTCGAATCGACATACCCTTCGGGTCGAGTCGGGTTGGGTTCGAGTCGTTATCGGGTTGGGTCATTTCGGGTCAAATGATGTCTTAGGGTCGGGTCGGGTTTGGGTCGGTCATTATCGGTCCTAAGTTAATCGCATTACTATAACTTTTTACCATTAAATTTAGCTTTTAACCTATTATTTGGTTTAATTAATTCATTACTAAGTCAAACATATCAATCTAAACACAAAATTACTTTCATTTTGATCAAAATTAAGCTTAATAATTGTCGGGTCATCAATTTAATCGGGTCGGGTCTGGGTCGGGTTCGGGTCACTGATAATCGGGTCGTGTCGAGTTACGGGTCATCATCGGGTCGGGTCGGTTTCGGGTCACAGTATTTTCGGGTTCGGGTCAGGTTGGGTTTGCTCGGGTTCGGGTCGGGTCACTCGGGTTGGGTCAGACTTGCCAGCTCTAGACGTGACCCGACCCGACTGACCCGATTGCCACCTCTAATCGTAAACATACATCATGTATTAATGTTGAAAATCTACGAGATTTTGACACACCACCAATCTGTACATGAAGTCCGTCATAAGTTTTGTAAATTCAATTATTTTGGTGGTGTGTTACCATCCAACTAATGTGGACAAAATGTGATACCAAATAAGCCAAATGATCCTCATTAAGTTGGTACTTGGTAGTAGTGTCAAGTTACTCAAAATTAGTAATCTCTCAGTCTCAATCGTTTGTTTATCTTTAATTAAAATACTGCTCAAGTAAAAAAAAGTAAACAAATGATTGATACCGAGGGAGTAATTTAAATTCGAGCACCGTGCAAAATACCAAAATATGTTTGGATTTCTTGCAAACAACTTATGTGAATCATTTTTTTTTCTTTTTGTTGCCCTTTATATAAATTCTCTCATGGTTTTGAATATCGGCTATGAATTTAGATCTGGTAAAATTGACCCTATTCGTAAACGACCCGACACCCGAACTCAAAACCCGAGTTTGACCCGACCCGAATGTTTATTGTTGTAAACTGATTATTATTCATGAATAACTCGATAATAGTTGACCCGAACACGAGATAATCAACACCCGAAAGTGATCCGATTGACCCGTTTGTCAAGTCTAGCTGTGACACCAATACGTGACTATGAAGAGTGGCAATACTGGTCACATTTAGAGAGATTAGGCAGCGATACTCGAAACGCGGCTATGATCCAAATTGAGATTTAATAATGCAGGTCCTATGTCCACATAATATAATGTCGCCAAATATACATCGATTAGCAACTATGAAGAGTGGCAATTTTGATTTGCCTAATTAATTAATTAATCATGTTATAAATGGAAGATGACATATGACACCTTCATGTATGTTAGGCAGACTGGCAGAGGATAACGATGATACTAATACAGTGTTTCGACGTCTGGTTTTTGTATAATATAAGGTCAATAATGCGTTTAAATTATTAATCTGGCTGCCTAATTAGACGTGATATGTTTCCAACCACTAGCATTATATAACCAAATTAATTATCAACAAGACTACATAATATGAACTCTAGTGCTAATTAATCGACTTCAAGTCTTCAACATGATCAAACCACGGTTGTTTTGTAGCTCGTGTCTCATTATTGCTTATTTTTGGGTAAAGGAAATAAAAGCGATTTTGATTTCCACGTAATTTGAACTCAGGTCATGTACAGTCTAGACCTGGCAAAACGGGTCAACGGGTCGGGTTCGGGTCGGGTCAATTCGGGTCGGGTCAATTCGGGTCGGGCCAATTCGGGTCTCTCGTTGAGTTTGGGTTAATTCGGGTCGGGACGGGTCTTTTCGGGTTTCGGGTCTATTTCGGGTTTGTTGTCGGGTCTGTTTCGGGTCAAGCGGGTCGGGTTGTTTTGGGTCGGATCATTTTCGGGTCAATGAATAATAGAGAAATAATCATTTCAAGTCTTTTCGGTTCAATTAGAGTTATATTTTGTCGGGTCATTTTCGGGTTTAGTGGTTTCGGATCGGGTCATTTTCGGGTCGGGCCAGTACGGGTCAAGAAAGCTCGGGTCATGTTCGGGTCGGGTCGGGTCAATTCGGGTTTTCGGGTCACATTCGGGTGATGTAGTTCGGGTCACTTCGGGTCTCGGGCCAGTTTTTTCGGGTCGGGTTGCTTTTGCCAGGTCTAATGTACACGGCCTCTCATAACTTTACCATTGAACTAGTATAAATGCCAATTTATATTCTTGATGACTAGGCCTCGCAAACAGGTCAACTCACGTACGGGTTATTCGGGCTTGCAATAATTCAAACCGGGTCGGATTGGGTCGAGTTATTTTCTGATAGTTGTTTTTAAGTTATTTGGGATAACAATCAGTTTATAATAATAAACATTCATATTAGGTTGAATAGAGTCGGCTCAATTCAGTTTACCGGGTCAGATTCGGATATGGGTGAGATTATTTGATCGGGTCAGTTTTATCAGGTCTATTGATGACAACATACTATTCCCTCTATTCTATTTCAATCCGTTTCACAATGGCGATTTAATCAAGATAAAACTTTTGCACCAGTGTAAGACAACACTTTTGAACTCCTACTTCATTTTAAAAGTCGTTTTAGTCTTTAGAATGACATAGCAGGAATTAGGCAAAATCATTGAAGATGTTAAAATATTAGTTAAGCATAATTACTTACCCTTTGAAAATTGAAAGCAAAACAGTAAATTTTATAATAAATCTTATTTCAACATAAAGATGGACTGCGGTTTGTAAAATAGTGTGCGGGAATTTTAGAGGAAGAAGTTTATGGAAAAACGATAAATAAATGAAAAAACATTGTTTATGAGATAAAACATAAATTCTTATGATTATTTAAAACGGGAGTATTCGTCTTAAATTTAATACGGCTCACAAGTCACATAGCATAAGTAAGTTGCATGGACTTTCTCGTCGATCAGTGACTTTGCAAACAAGCTAAGCTATGAAGTTTGAAATAATTAAGAGGAGGAATTGAATTAACGTGCCCAATTGACCATATGCAATAGCTAGCAACTTTGATTTTGAACAAGAGCTTGTTAATAAAGGCTATTTATTATTGAAAACTATACTTGCTAGGAAGGCCAATTACGTAACGCATCCTCTTGGAGCCCAGCTTACAACACAATTTGTACTACTTGTTATATTTTTAAATAAATCTTGATCAAATATTACTTATTATTTGTATTTTTTAAAATATATAGAAAAGTAGAATATACCTCTTATCACAGTTTTAATATATAAAAACAGTCCACCTTACTTGTGAGCTGCGACGGTCTCTTCAAAAACATATCTCAAAGCCCCTCCTCACTTGCCCCTTTATGAAAGGTCTCTCCAAAATGACGAATTTATCCGTCACAAATAAGAATTTGTAATAAAAATAAGGATTTCTTATTGCCATTATGGAAATAATACTATAGTCCATAACTACGTAAGAATATACAATAAGGCCCTGTTCTTTTGGACTGAAACTTATCTGATCTGAACTGAACTGAACTTATAGGATCTGAACTGAACTTAACTTAACTTATAGGATCTGAATTGAACTTATTGGATCTCGAATCAATCAACTTATAGGATCTCGAAATCGAATCGAACTTATAGGATATGAATCGAATCGAATCAAACTTATTGGATCTCGAATCAATCAACTTATAAGATCTGAAGTGAACTTATATTAAGTGATTTTAAGTCCAAAAGAACAGGGCCTAAGTCTCACTATAGACGGATATATCTGCCTAAAGTGAAAGACGAGTCAAATATGCTTAAAGTGGTGACATTAATTTTTGGGTTCCACCATGCAACTTGTTGCTTGTCTTATGCTAAGGTGGGTGAATATTTGGTAACTATAGACGGATATCTCCCCTCTATAATGAGAATTTGTGAAGAATATATGACTGTGCGCTACCTAGAAATTGGGACCAAAACACATCAGTTATCCTTATTTGTGACGAAAACGTAATCCTGACCTCTTAAAAGCTACTTTTCTTTTTATCACTATTATCTAAAACGGTTATGAGACGTTATAGTTAACTATAACGCGGACAATTTGTGAAAATTCATTATAATTCCCTGTGCAATAATAGAAATTTAAATTTAGAGATCTCATAATATAGTCTAAATTTATATTAGCAAATCCTTATTTAAGATGGACTTATCTAACAATTTGTCTTGAATAATAAAATGAGTCAAATAGATGGATGAGGCACAAAATGTTTAGAAAATGATGAATTCTTATCCTACATATTTATGTGGAATAATATTTGATAGGTTTTATATGAATATGACTAGTTATTTAAGGGAGATTTATGGGGGTATTTGCTAAACCGCTGATTGCTGACATTTAGCATGTTTGACTGGTCAATATGTTGTTTCGGATGTTTGGTAAATAACATATTGAAATAGTAGATTGAGATACAATCTACCGTCTTACAATATGCTGCTCCCCAGCATATTCATTTTAGTAGGTTGTAAACCTGAAATGCAAATTACGTACCAAACACTTTTACTCAATCTATTACTTGAAATATATTAATCATACATGTCAATATAATATCATTTATTATCTGCTTAATTAATCTACATTGCTAGCAATAATAATCTGTTGAATATTAAAAAGGCGAAAGTGATTTAGATTTGAACGTCCCAAATTTCTTAAATTTCGACTTCACAATATAGTATACGGTGTACCCCTCATGGTCTCGTCTCATCTCGATTGCACTAGCTTATTACACTAGTCAGCATCCATATTGTCATGCATGATGCATTTGGTCATTTCTATCCTTTTATCACTTGTAGGCTTCTAGTATCTTGATGGGAGGTGACTCCAGAGAGTGAATTTTCAATTTTATTTTCGCGCTATTTTTAGGAAAATTGATAAATATAATTTTAAGGGCTATATTTAAGGAGTTATAAGAGAAAATAAATTTTTAATATATGTATCAACTGCATTGAGTAATGTGTAATTTAATTTTTACTTCCTAAGTTAATACTATATATAAAAGGTGTTAAATGATTAAATACAACCCTAACATTATCCAATTTTTTTATGGGAAGATGCTACCCATACACAATGTGTATGGTTTTTTTTCATACACAGCCACTCACGTCGCGACACTTGGCAAACTTAAGTTAACCTACATTAGTTAATCTAGGGTTAGGTTAGTAATTTATCATTTGTGGTTAACTTGTTAACTATATGTAGCTAGTTTATTTATGGAATGTTTATTGTTTTATGCTAATTTTTTTTGGGACTTGCTAAATCCCGCCTATTAATTTACTAAATCCCGCGCATTTGGCCCCTGGTATTTCATAATTGACCTTCGTGTTAAAAGATAGTTAAAAAAGAGTTCGTACCCCTCTCTTTTCTCAAAACCTAACCAATTCGTTAATAGTACGACAATAATGGATCGTGATTCGCGCATATCATATGTAATTTTTCCGTTTTACCGTTAACTTTTTTAATACTGCATTTTAATCGATTTAACTTATGTTTTTTTAATTTAAAAAGGATTATTTTTAAAATTAGGTTTTCGATTGACATCGATTAAAATTAAAGTCGGGTTGTTGAAGGGGTGGTTGTAGGGCCATCGAACAGGCCAGAGTAGGGTGGTCGGAAGGCCCATTATTGGTGGTCGAAAGGCGCATTATGGGTGGTTGTTACGGCATGCGCATGGAGGGGCTTACGATTGTACTCGATATATAACATAATTGTACTCGTACACACTGAATTCTCACAAACTGAACCAAATATGAAAAAATTGATACATGGACCAAATCATGGCCATCGGTGACCAGTGATTAGAAATTGTACTACATCAAAAGAAAAAAAAAAAGAAAAAACAAAAAGAGCGAACTCCGACCACCTGTTAACCAGTCACACCACCACCGTTGTATAACAACCCGACTGCCCACGTCGTAACACAACCCAATAAGATGGAATGTGTACCTTTGGTCCATTATTTATCCTCACTTAAGCCCAAAGACAAAATGCCTTATTACTAGAGGTGGGTTAAATCCTTTATAAACATATCACAAGCCTCTTATTAATCTCATAACCTCGTGGGGTGTTACACGTAGACCACCCTCCTATCCCTCACCCCCCCCCCCCCCTCTACGCGCAACCGCCCCTTCCCCTTCCTACTATCGACAACCGCCGGCGTACCCTTGACCACAAGTCACCACAACAGGTGTTACACGCCTCCCACTTTCCCCACCCCACCACCTGAACCCTCGTCACCGGAGATACATCACCATCCCCTTGTCGCCGACGACACCCCTCCCTCCTTCACCGTCCCTCCCCTTCGTGCGACCTCCCCTCCCTCTCCTTCGTCCCTTTGTGCGACCTCCCCTAACCCACGACCCCCTTCCCGTCGCGACCCCTAGATGGCCCTCCTCCTAAACCGCCCTCCACTCGCATTGCTATCCCACCACCACCATCAAACAATCCATAAACAATAGTTTGTGTTTACACAAACCCTAAATAAAAAAAGGTCCAAAAAGATGAAAGGAGCGAATTAATTTGATTCATAGTTACTTAATTAACGAATTAATAACTTATTTTACAATCAAATTATCATTTCTAATTGAAAAAATTTGGGAGGCTACATGGTTAGCAACTAAGAGTAATTGAATTTTTACCAGTTATTAAAATGAGTAAAAAACATATTGCGAAAATAAACTACTCCCTCCATACCATATAAATAGTAACGTGGTAAAAAATGGGATTTTTAAGAAAAGAGGGTAAAAGAAGGGGTAAAGAGGGAAGAAAATAGGTGGAGTATGTAATTGTGGGTTTAATTGTGAGTTGGTAGGTGAGGTATGAAGTGACATTTTATGTAAATATCAAATGAGTATAAGGATAATTTAGTAATGTTGTGGGCTAAATAAGAAATGTTACCATTAGTGTGCTATGGTCGTATTAGGTAACTGTTACAATTTATCTGATACGGAAGGAGTATTGAAAGTCTTGGAAAATAATTATAGCTAATAATACATGGTATACAACCTTTGACCAAAGAGTTAAGTGCCAAAGTTTTTTTCTTTATTCTTCTTTCATAGAATACGACATGATGTTTACCAACTAAAACCCCTTAATATAAAAAGCCATCAACACAACACAATTGCTATTTGAAACATAAGAGTTGCATACATACATGTCCACACATATCTCGTGATTCCTGCGCATGTATAGGCATTCAATTTTATCCATTTATTTATTTCCATCATTTCCTTTTCATTTCTAACCTTTGTTTTTACTATTCTTCCCCTACAATTCACCCAAATCAACCCTATTATATCGCAGTTGCATACATTTTGGTGAGTTTCCTTTAAGCTTTTTTTTTTTTTTGTTTAATTTTATCATATTGATCATTTTATGCTGTTTGTTCTGTATTCCTGTATGTTCCCTACAAAAAAATCCCTTTGGAGTAATTAATTGATTATATTTTCTTATTTAAGGGTAATTCGGGATTTCGGGTACATTCTTCTCACTTGTAAGCAGTGGCGGAGCCAAAAATTTACTTTGGGGCGTAATACTGATGGAATAAGGTATACTTCTTTCGTCCTGGTCATTTGTTTGTTTATTCTATTCCATTTTTGGGTGTCTCGTTCATGCTTCTAATGTGTAATTTGATCTTCCACATCCATACTTGTTCATTGTTATCTAATCACGACAACCACAAATGATCCCCTCCTCAGTCCTCTCTCCTTTGTTTTGTTTTTGTGCCAAAAGCAAAGGTAAACAAATGACCGTGGCAGAGTTTATAATAACCTTTTAATTAACAAGTACTCCCTCTGTCCCGGTCATTTGTTGTCCTTTTTCATATTGGAGTGTCTCAGTCATTTGTTGTCCTTTCTATCTTAAGAATGAATTTAATGAGTAATTTGGTAATTCACACTCAATTTATTCCACTTGTCATTTAGTTGGTCCCTCCCATTTCCTTAGTCTTTGTGCCAAAACCAAAGGACAACAAATAATCGGGACGGAGGAAGTAGCAAATAAGTGGTTGGTTTGGTTTTACGCGTGAGATCCGTCTTACACGAGACTCACTAATGGTTTAATGACTTTACCTGTTTTGGTTAGTAAATTATTACTTGGGACATATGCTATGGTTGAAGTGAGGACTTAGTAGGAAATGATGTAGCTGTTTAAGCATCCTAATTATTGTTATAATTAGTCGGTGGAAGCATCAAAATTTGAATTTGCTTGAATGAGTGTAGATTTAATACTATAATAAGAGGGTTGATGGTGAAATCGAGTTTTCCTCCTGTTGAGAAAAATTACTTTTTTGTTAGAGACGGAAGTAAAATCGTAAATCGCATATTTTGAGTCATAAATTCATATATAAGTCACATATTAAAAATGTACTTTATTTTTTCTATCGCTTTTGTTAGGGGTGGTTGTGGGGATGGTCGGTTGGATCATGGATGTATGTTCAACGTGGACGAATGAATATTTAAGACAGGAAAGATATTGATGGTAGTGTCAACTTGTAGATCCACATGGTCTTCGTCTCAAGTTGAGTCATAGACTATTAGGAGTAGTTTCCTAAAATTGATAATATCTATAATGTTGTTTTTGCCTTTCTATCCTTATGAAAGCATTTGACAACTAACAATTCTTCCGTTGCTGGATTTTGATCCAACTCGGTTGTATTGATTGAGAGTGTCATCAATAACTCATGACGACTTCTAGTCTGAAATGTTTTATTTTGTTAAGTTGATCCTCTGAATATCAAGCTTCCACATTTCAAGTTGTATTCTTTTTCTCGTGTTAGCAAATCATTGATCATGTTACCTTTATTTTATGAAAGGGACACTCTATTATAATTGAGTAGCGGACGTGACATATTTTTTATCGAATTAGGCAAATGGCCAGTGGTGGACCATGTAAACTTTTCATTTTTTTTTTTGTGTGTGAGGGGGTGGGGAGGTTGAGCCTGTCATCGTGGTTATAATTTTGCCTTGCGGATCAACAATCTACACTAACTTAAATGCTTGATATGCCTAAAGCGGTGATAAATTGACAGTTTCTATTATATAGTTATGTCGGATGGGTTGAGGCATCAAGCGGACAATCTAAAGTCTACCTCTGGTTATATGCTGCATTCTTGCTCAATAAAAACTATATTTCGAATTGATGCATTTACCTCTACTCTGTGTGCCTCTGGTTGCAGACTGAAATCAAAAAATAAATTAATAAGGCGAAGTACACATCAAATGATGCCTTTTCATTTGAGCTCATATCTTTGAACAAAAGGAGTTTTCAAAAGTTAATAGTTTCCCTACGAAATGGGATATTGTTGAATCTTGGTATCAATTTCCTTGATTGTAGTTTGGTAATTTGATGTAGCAACTCCATTTCCAATTATTTCAATTATTTGAGTAAGATACTGTAAGAATGGCAAGGTCTATAGTCTTTCCATATTTAGCATGCAACAGGTTCAATTGCGTCAAAAACTACCCTGCATGGCTGCATCAGTATATATTTTCTCGTTTGGATCGGGCTACCAAAACTAGATTTCAAGTTACGCTTCTCTTTTTTTTTTTTTTGAACAGCTACCACTCTACCAGCCTGCCACTAGTAGAGTTTTATTGTGAAGCAACAACGGTCATTTGATACAGTTGTCAACTAGGGTCATTAGGAAACAGTCTGTTTGTAACTTTGTTTTACCAGCACAATGGTAAGGGTGTGTACATTTGACCCTCCCTTACGCCGCAATTTGCGGGAGCCCTTAAGGCTTTGGGGTAATGATGTTGACATGTTGGGGTTGTTGTAGCCCTAATTATCTCAATTCCCAAATCATTCATCATTTTGGTTGGTGTATCAAAATTCAAAACAGATGCCGAGTATCAAGCAATATCTGTCTTAGTGGAGAAATGAACCACCGACTTCTTTTTCTTTTGATAAGATATATTATTAGTTAACACAAATTAAACGCTCACTAGTTCAATTTTATTTTCTTTGGTTATGGTTTATGACGGAATATAGCGAAGTGACTTGCTTAATTGTCTGATTTTTTTTTTGAAGTTATGAAGTAGATGTTATCCATTTGATTTTCAGTGCTATTTCGATTGTAAGTCCTTCCAAAATAGCCTTGCTATTGGTCTTAATATTGGGTTAAGACTGAGTACATCTAACCCCTTACCCGCCTTTGTGGGAGTCGTTGAGGCACCAGGGTTATTTTTTTTGTTAATATATTGGTGTTGATTTAATGCATCTCTATATTTTACGGCCAGACATTGTTATGTGTGATAGATGTCTCATTTTATGCTTCTTGCATTTCAGTACTCTTTGATGACAAGAGGATATTAAAATGTCGGTTCAAGCTGAAGCTATATGTCCACTAAGCAATGATTTATTCTACGACATATTGAGGCGTCTTGATGGGGCTTCTTTGGCCACTGCAGCTTGTTCGTGTGCATCATTCTCCTCCATTTCAAAAGAGGAGAAAATATGGGAAAATGTTTGTCATTCCATGTGGCCTTCAACCAATCACGATGACGTCAAAATTTTGATTAACTCAATGGGTGGCTTCAGAAAGTTTTATGCTGATTGTTACCCTCTTATTGTTAATAAACATCTAGCTAATCTTCCATGGGATTCGTTTGAGGAACACCCTGAAGAATGGCCGGGAGTCGACTACTATGAAGAATTTGAAGAATACAAAAGCATTACCCCATCTGATTTTGTTTCTCTAGTTGACATAAGGTACAAAAACCGGCCTTTTTTCTCAAAAGTTCTTTGGGGTATTTCTGAGGCCGATATTCTGAGTCGTTGGTTCTACAATTCCCCATTTTGTGTCGACCTCCTCGGAAATTCTAATAACGAGGATAAAATGGGAAAATTCACCCTTTCAGTTTCAGACGGTTTGCCTCGGATCGAATCTGTAGACGTAGAAAGGAAGGAAGGAAAACTCTGGAAGGAGCTCCGGGATGGTATAACACTTAGTTGGATCATTGTAAACCGAAAGGTTAATCAAGCTGCGAATGTCTCGAGCTGGGTCCCACTCGGGGTTCAACGACACTGGCCGACTAACAAAGATTTCTTGGTTCGGTTTGGATCTGTTCTTCCGGCAGAAGATACTCTACCTTGTCCAGCAGTAGAATGCATCCTTCTGGCAAAATTCAGAATGTTCAACGATGCTGCCACGGGTTGTGTAAGCATCAAGCTGAAGCAAGTCAGTATGCAACTGGAAGACATGGAAGGTTCTCACGTTAACGGAAGAAACAGTTTGATGGTGCTTAAGAAGGCGTTAAGTTGTAAACGGAGTAGGAATTACAGTGAAGCACTCGAGTGCTGTAACTTATATAACAAAGTTAGGAGTGAATTAAAAGAGGAGAAAATGAGGAACGAAAGCCGGACTGATAGATTATGCATTGTAAGTGGGATTGCTGCAGTTGCTACTTTCTGGTTTTGTTTCCTGTAAAATCTTCCTGTATAGTTGGAATACAATTATCTGCAAATATTGTATCTTTAATTAATACGTACTACAATTACAATATTATACATTTATACCATATAGGTTTACAACTTTACATTATCAATCAGCCATAGCCTCGTTATTCTTTGGTTCTGAATTTTGAATGATTAAAAGTAAAACATCCATCGCATTATTGTTAAGTTGTATACTTAGTATATATTGGCTGTAGGTTCGAGCTTGTGTGGATTCGTATAAAAAGTTCGTAATGAACAACAATTGCAAAATCAGGAACAAGATTGTTTCACGGACTAAATCTTTTGAAATAAATTTTATTTCAGAATTTGCCTGTTTCTCCGTACAACTTTTTCATTAGATGTACATCAATTCCTGTAGGATAAGATGTATCACTGTCAGCAATTTTCACACGCATTGCTTTGTTCATTTGAGAAATGTCATTGTATGATGCGAAGTTGAGCCTATAGCTTTATAAAAAGCCTTTATTAATGCCCCGCCTTAAGGGCCTCAAGGAAAACTAGTTACTAGTTAGGCATGTTCTTTTGGAATGGAACTTATACGATCTGAACTGAACTGAACTTATAAGATCTGAACTGAACTAAACTGAACTTATATGATCTGAACTTAACTGAACTTATATGGTCTGAACTTAACTGAACTTATAGGATCTGAACTGAACTTATAAGATCTGAACTGAACTTATAGGATCTGAACTGAACTTAAATTAAGTGACGTATAGGATCTGAACTGAACTTATAGGATCTGAACTTAACTTATAGGATCTGAACTGAACTGAACTTATATGATCTGAACTGAACTTATAGGATCTGATCTGAACTGAACTTAACTTATGGGATCTGAAGTGAACTTAAATTAAGTGATTTTAAGTCCAAAAGAACAGGGCCTTACTCCCTCCATTCAACTTCAAACTATCACTTTCTTTTTTCACGTTTGTCAACGCGTCTTTTACGCGCTAAATATCGTTAACTACGTATTTGCAAAAAATATAAAAGTTAGATATTTTTAATGTACTCGTAACGATGATAAAACAAGATCCCACTTGAATATATTTTTATTTATGTATTGGAATAAAATTAAAATTAAATGTTTAACTATGAATAGTGGGCAAAATAGATAATGATAGTATAGAGTTAAATGGAGTGAGTATATATTTTATTATTAAGACGGATACCTCCGTTACATAACGTGCAAATGCTCAACATTGATCTATGATTCTTGAATAACCTATGTGTACGTCACTCTTGTCATCAATATATCTGTGACTCTGTGAGTAGTATTGTATGGGCCAATTATGCATATGTCAATATGATGGATATCACTCATAACAGGCTACTATCAGCCACGATCTACATGTACGTATTGGCCCATATATGTTCGTTTTAGCTGGCTTCACACCAATTTAGGGACCCAACTTGAAAATGCGTTTTCCGTAACTTCTAAGAAAAAATATAAAAGAGTCTTATACTTCCTCCATTCAACTCAACTTTACAAGTATTTCTTTTTGCACAAAATTTTATTGATGACGGGTGATATCCGTCACAAACTTGTGAGGGATACCGTTTTCTCTCACAAAATGCACATTGAGAGGTGAGTGTGAAGCACATGAGGGGTGTCCCACCTTATCCCCTCTCTCTTTTTGTGAGAGGTCACAAGCTTGTGACGGGATTAGCCTGTCACAAGCAAGACTAGTTGTTCTTTTTGGTCTATTCAACTCCACTTTACATGTTTCCTTTTCAGGCCAAGAAAATGACCATTTTATCATTATTCACACTCCATATTTACAAAAAAATGTCATTCATACTCCACACTAATCCATCATAAAAACCCACCTTTATTTTTTTAACATTTTTAACCCCACCATTCTCTTTACCTATGTACTTTTTATAGTTTTTTTAATCCGCTCCTTAATACCAATGCAAAAATCAAACATGCGAAGTGGAGTTGAATGAAGGGAGTAGTAGTTTAGTGAAGAATTAGTTTTGGTGCCGACTCCATCCAAACTACCTTTCTTTACCATCTAAATTTTATAATGTATGAAATTTTAATTTGTTGACTTGCATTATTCATAAAATCATAATATTACCATTTATGATACATTGTAGCAGAGTAATGCTTGACTTTCATTGATTATGCAATCGGGTATAAATACAAATATAACGAGATATACGATTCTAATTACAAGGAGATATTTATGCTAAATAAATGATACACAATCAACGGTATAAAATAAGCTTATTTAAAGAATATTCAAACATATTCTAACATACCCCCGCAGTTGAAACGAGAAGGAGACGGACGTTGAGACTGTCCCGAAATTCATCGAACAAGACAAGAGGCAGGCCCTTAGTAAAAATATCTGCAATTTGCGAACAAGAGGGAACATGCTGGACGTGTACAACACCACGAGCTACCTTTTCTCGAACAAAGTGGATGTCGAGCTCGATATGCTTAGTGTGCTGATGTTGCACAGAATTACCAGCAAGATACATAACACTAATATTGTCACAGTAGACAAGAGTGACCTAGGGAAGCGGATGGTGCAACTCAAGGCGCAAAGTTCGGAGTCGACTCGGAAACAACATTCGCGACTCCTCTATACCCAGTCTCGGCACTAGAGTGAGACAACGTAGGTTGCTGCTTTGAAGCCCACGAAACAATATTATCACCCAAAAATATATAATAGCCACTCGCAGACCGTCGAGTGTCAGGGCAACAGGCGCAGTCAACGTCGGTGTAGGAAGTGAGAGTGTCAGTTTTGGACGAGCCGAGCTACGGTCCATGATTTAGCGTGCCCTTAACATACCTTAAAACCCGTTTAAAAGCATTCATGTGAGAGTCTATAGAGTTATGCATAAAAGGCAAACATGTTGGACCGCATAAGAGATGTCCGGACGAGTGAACGTAAGGTACTGAAGCTCCCTAGCAAGACTCCGATATAGCATGGGGTCCGAGCAAGAAGAAGGGGACACCGACCTGATCTTCAATTTGGTGTCAACGGGCGTAGCCACAGGAGGTCATTCATGCTCGGTCAAGGATGTCATCAGCATATTTAGACTGAGATAGAAACATACCCGAACCATGATGGAGAACATCAATACCCAAAAAATAGGTTAGAGGACCAAGATCTTTCATGGCGAACTCGAAGCCCAATTGACTAATAATAGAACGACGCAAAGTATCCGACGAAACTGTGAGAATGATATCATCAACATAAAGAAGGAGAAAAGCAAGATTCGTGTCGTCTTTGTAAATGAATAACGAATGATCACATTTGATATTCGTGAAACCAAGGGTAATTACATAGTCAACAAATCGGGTATACCACGTCCGAGGGGCTTACTTAAGTCCATAGAGAGACTTATTGAGCAAGCATACATGGTTAGGAAATTGAGCGTCGCGATAACACAATGGTTGATACATAAAAAACGTTTCATTGAGGTCACCATGTAAAAACGCATTTTTGACGTCGATTTGATGGGTGGACCAATGTCGCGACAAAGCTAAACTCAAGACTGTCTGAATGGTCGATGATTTCACCACAAGACAGAAAGTCTCTCCATAATCAATGCCAACATGCTGAGTCTTTCCGTCATCGATAAGACGAGCCTTATACCTTTCAAAAGAACCATCATATTTCACTTTATGACGAAAAATCCACATAGACCGAATAACATTCACATTAGGCGGACGCGGACAAGAGTCCACATCTTATTTCTAAAATAGCACGATATTCATCGTCTATGACCAACTTGAAATTAGAGTCTTTAAAGGCAGACACGAGATTACGAGGTATAGGAGAAATAGCGACGGTAGTATGAAGATCAAAAATTGGTTTTGGTTTACGTATGTCATGATGTCCACGTGTCACCGCTTTTGAGACCGGTGGAAGAGTGCTATGAGGTACGAGTGTATGTGGTTGGGTCACGGGTGAAGGCCGCGAAGCAGGAGATGACGGGGAGGCAGTAGGTACAAGAGAGCTAAGAGGGGAGTGATGAAGGTCGTGTATTGGTGAACTAGAGGAGTGTGGATAGGTTGGTCAGTAGTAGCAGGATGGTCGAGGTAGCCAGGTAGGTGTGTCAAAGGACATATGCAAAGATATTGTCAAAAAGAAAGGCATAGCTAGACAAGACAGAATTGGGTCGTTCCGCAAACGGAAAACGAGACTTATCAAAGATGACATAACAACTCAAAGTTATTTTCTTGTGTTTGATATCATAGAATATATAACCCCGATGATTGTCAGGGAAATCGAGAAAGACATTTGGGATAGACCGAGGTTGAAGTTTATGAACCTTCATCGATGGGATAATAGGGTAGCACAAACAACCCAAGACGCGAATATGTGTATAAGACGGGTTTCGGAAGTAAAGAGCATTAACAGGGGATTGAAAATTCGAATTCTAAGTAGGAAGGATGTTTAAAATATATGGCGCCATTTTAAGTGCAAAATGCCACATTGTGGGAGGTACCGATGCATGAACTAGAAGTGTTCGAACGATTTTATTAACGAAACGGATTTTATGTTCCTCTTTGCCGTTTTGAGAGGAAGTGTATGGACATGAAAGGCGAAAAATCGTGGAATTTGCGCACACCAATCCCAAACCGGAGCGTTATTAAATTCCTTTCTGTTATCACATTGAATAGATTTAATGTTCCGTTCAAATTGAGTGTAAATATAGTTTCGAAATTTAACAAAAATGGGATAGACGTCCGACTTTTTAGCCAAAGGAAAAGTTCACATAAAATCTGTGAAATCATCTAATAAAACTAAATAAAAATGGTAACCGACGGTACTTGGAACAGGAGACGACCAAAGATCACATGTACGATATCAAAAGGCAATACAGTGCGAGAATTTGACGCATAAAATGGCTGTTTAACAATCATTCCAATAGAACAAAAAGTGCAAACGGAATTTTGTGTATTTGAATTACAAGGAATCAAATTTCTAATGCGAAGAAAATTAAAAAACGGTGCCCCGGGATATCCTAATATGTCATGTCAAAAGATGGAGCGATGGCGGTAAAAGCTGCAGAAAAAACAATTTGGTGGTGATGGGATAGAGATCGCCCTCACTATTACACCTCATGAAACGAGTCCCCGACTTGTAGTCCTGCACACAAAAACCAAAGGAGTCAAATTCGACGTTGAATGAATTGTCTATGGTAAATTTGCGGACGAAGTTTAAATTTTTAACAATTTTTGGGACGTGAATAACATTGTTGAGGTTTAAGAGGAGGGTGAGGTTTTTCTAATTCAGCATGCCCATAACCTTTAATTTGAATAGACTAACTATTTTCAACTAAAATACCGTTATTAATGCTCGAATTAACATAAGACGAGAAAGTACCTGTGTCTGATGTCATGTGATGTTGCCCCGGTATCCATGAACCGTCACGAGTCTGGAGGAGTCAATCCAAATGTATACATAGCTTGTTTTATATCCTTCTGAGATGGCGGATTATCAGCCATGTATGCTTGAGTCCGAGGAGTGAATTGAGTCCGCTGGATATGCTCCCTCAGCCAATCATTATGACTCGGAGTAGTAAGGTACGGGCACGGTGGGTAGGGCCAGGCAGAAGGTCTCCACGGCTAGCCTCCATAGCCTGTCCACCGTCGTATGGATCACTCGAAGAGAAAAGAACAAAGACACCGGTCGTTCAATGGCAAATTAGCTGAAACAATTTTAAGAACTTGATTGAAATTGAGTAATATCACAGGTAGTAGATGGTCAACATGAAACTTAGGAGAAAGAGCAAAAAGAAAGAAAAAGGGGTAAAGGAAGACCTCATCGGCGACCAAAAAAGGTGTATCGGAGTTGTCGTCGGCGAGAAGACGTTTTTAGGATGATTTTTTTTGGATTTTTTCTCTCCTGATTTTTTTCTCTTTCTTGATTAATAGTCTCATTGGACTAATCTTGTAAAAGGACTTGTTGGCTAATAAATCCTTGTGGGCGTTCTATTATTGTAAGTCTTTGAAGGTTACTCCCTCTGCCTGAGATGGTAACAGTCCTACTTATCTGGGGAGCTTGATGAGCCCTAGATAACTGGGAGTGTTACATTATTAATGTGACAAGATTGGTCATTTTATGGTGCTTGTAGTAATGGACTCAATGACATTGAAATAAGTACTTGAATTGCAACGCGAGTTTGAGTTTAAAAGACTCATTAACTAGAGTTACTCTTAGTAAGGAACCCAGCCTTGTTTGCGCTCCTAAACTAAAACATTAATTCTTGTGCAGAGTATAATAAGAGGCAATAACAACTGGTACCTAGTTAGTGGATGCTCTCGTTATATGGAGTGAGATAGAAAGCAGTTTCTCTCACTTACATTCTATAGTGTAGCCATTGTAACTTTTGGCGACAACGACATGCCATGTGAACTGGTTGTTATTGGCAAGTTGGTAAGTGAATGTTACGCTCGATCGACAAAGTACTGATTATAAAACAATTTGAAACATAATCTCTTGAGCATCTATCAGTTATGTGATCGAGGTAATATCGTTGAATTTCGTGGTCATGTGTGTCATGAAATTGATTGTAATTAACACATATGAAGTTACTTTTGAGGATCAACGTGTTAAGGATGTGTACATCAGTAATCTAAACTCTATGGATGACCAAACCTTGTCTTACATGAATACCTTGAAAAGTGACCATTGGTTATGACATAAAAGATTTGGCCACGTTAATGCTAAGACCCTTAACAACCTCAAAATATTTGACCTCGTTGAAGGATTAACATGAAATTTAAATTTACCAAAATTTGAGATGATTGTGCTAGAGGCAAGCATGTTAGAAATTCCTATAAATCTAAAAAGTGTGTGAGTTGTCTCTTCCCTTGAAGTTGTTACATCTTGATTTGTGTGGTCTAGAGGTGATCAAATGGCCCAAGCCCATTGGCCCGACCCGGCCCAGTCCGCTTTTTTGAAGGGCTTGGGCCTTTTATTTTGGCCCAAAAAAGCCCATGGACCGGCCCAAAAAAGCCCAACATACTTTTGGGCCGGGTTTGGGCTAAGCGTTTGGCCCAAATTTTGGCCCGGCCCGGCCCATATTTATTACTCCCTCCTATTCTATATATTCTTCCCTATTTCCTAAAACGGATTATTCAGGTTTTCTTCCCCTTTCTTATTTTGGAAACTTTTACTCTTATTTTATTCATTTCTCTCTCCTATCACCAAACCCCACTCAACTCTTTTACTCATATTTTATTACTTTCCTTAATGTTTTGGGCCCCACCATTTCTTATTTAACTCATAATTATTCATCCCTCTCTCCAACTACCAAACCCCACCCAACTTTTTACTCTTATTTTATTCTTCTTCTTAATCCCCGTGCCCACAAACAAGGGGAAGAATACATAGAATTGGAGGGAGTATTAAGGAATATTTTTGTTATAAAATCGGTGTAAGTAGCGTAAATTTTATATATAATTCCTTATAAACTCATGTATATATTTATTGAGATTTAAAAGCGATGTTTACGTATCATAAATCATATCTACTAGATATGATTAAGCATTATAATGTGTCGATGATTGTCTTTTTTTCCATTTTTGAAGATTAATTCATATGTACTTCATCATACTTTGTACGATTTTTTATACTAAGTGCACTTTTAAAGTACTAGTTGAAGGTATTATACTACTTATCTCGTTCGGCAAGTCGTAAATTTTAGGGCCTGAAAAGCCCATTTAGGCCTAAAAGCCCGATTTAGCCCATAAGGGCTGGGCTTGGGCTCGCTAAATAGGCCCTCTCATTTGGCCCGGTCCGGCCCAACCCGCACATGTGGGCCATTTTTTTCATCCTGGCCCGGCCCAAACCCGCATAGGCCCGGCCCATGATCAGCTCTAGTGTGGTCTAATGACCGTTAGAAGTCAAAGTGGCAATATGTAAGTCCGTGTACTTGTGGATGATCATTCTCGGTTTGTTTGGTCATTATTTGTTCTTGTTCTAAGGTGATACATTTGGTGATATTGTTTGTTGGTTGAAAAAGATCCATAACAAACTTGAATTCTTGTGTCTATCCAGACTGATCATGGCTTCGAATTTGAGACTTACTCGTTGAATCCTACTGTGATGATCATGGTGTGTACTACAACTTCTCCACTCCTAGGACCCCACAACAAAATAGAGTTGTTGAAAATATGGCTAGATCGGACTATGACGAAATAGTGGACTACTAGAAACTTTTGTTTTGAGGGAGTAAACATTGTGTGTTACATTCAAAATCGAGTTATGATTATGAGTATATACTTAACAAAACTCCATATGATTTGTTGCATGGTAGATAACCCAATATCTCGCATTTCAAGTGCTTTAGCAGTAAGTGCTTTGTTCACCATTATGAAAAAAATAACTTGGGTAAATTTGATCCTCATAGAGATGAATATGTGTATTGTTGTTTACTCGGATCATAACACATATTATCAAATTTACAACAAATGAACCATGGTCATGAATGAAAGTGTTCATGCTATTTTTGACAAATTCAGTCTCTTTTATAATATGGGTTAGATAGACAAATGATAAGGATGATGAATTTGAGATTTATTTGGTGACAAAAGACCCCATATTCCAAAATGAATCAAATGAAGAGATTGATGTAGCCCTGTAGAGGAAACCCAGTCACAACAAATGTTGCCCTCGACCTAACCTAAATTCTTTCCAAACTGATCAATCTTGTAAGGGTTTTTGCATTTATCATGAAAATATGTTGTAAATCTTTCCATATTTGGTTTATTAATGTATGCCCTTGGGGTTCACATTAGAAAAACACATATTGTAATTATATTATCAAAAATTTAAATATCGAGTGTATCAACTAGGGATGGCAATGGGTAGGGCTTGGGTTGGGTACACCCAGACCCGGACCCGGTCCCGATATTTTCCCTTTGGACCCGTACCCGACCCAGACCCGTAAGGGTCTAAAATTTGAGGACCCATACCCGGACCCTATGAGTAAGGGTCGGGTTTGGATCTCCCGCGACTCCGAGTTTCAGCCACTTTAGTATTAGGATTAACAGCTATGGGGACTATAATATTAAAAAAAAAATCATATTACTTTAACATTATGAGTTTATTAATCTCTATTGTACACTACCAAATCGAATATACATACCAAAGAGATTAAGAAAGACAAAGAAGGCCGAAATTAATTTTACCTCCAAATACATGTGAAAGAATCAAACTCGGAACCCTAAAATCAATACCGTACTTGATAGCCGTCTCCATCTGACCGTCGCTGGCTGCCGTTAATAGTGGTTGTCGGTGTAGACACCTCATTTCTGCACCTCCCGCAAACCACCCGGTGATGATTGGGCCGCATGTTTGGTACACGGAACGATTTGTGACAGTTCGTAAGTTTATCGTCAAGTGATCGCTCAAACATTTATTTCTACCTCATGGTTGTCATCTAGGTGTCATTACGGTCGTTTTGGCAGTAATTAGAGTACATTTGGAGTATGGGTCAAAAACCGTCTTCATTTCCTAAAACCGTCAAATCCCGAGTCAAAGCGATGTGCTTATCTACCTAAGGTTAGGATGTCATAAAATGTTGAGATTATATCTCATTTTGAGTCTCATGTCACTTCATTAGGCTAAACTTAAAGTTTACATTACAAAATGTGCATTTCATTTAGTTAAAATGACAACCCGACCTTTGGGCCCGTTTTACGAGGTCATAAAGACTTTTTTGGGTCAGGCCTATTTCACAGAAAGTTCTAGATCTCTTTATTAGCTTTCCAACGCCACCAAAATCACCTTAATCTGAGTCTTGTAGAGAAAGTCATGCCTAAAATACGACAAGCTGTCAAACGCGCTTTCTTGCGCAGGAGGAACCCGCTGAGGAAAGGACGCAGCAAGTGCTGCGCCTCTTCCAAGGGACGCAGCACCTGCTGCGCCTTTTCCTCAATGTTTTCTTTTTGTCCAAGTTTCCGTGTTTAACCTAAGTCGGTTATTTCCGGATCTTTCTCTCCTTTCCTAAACCTTAATTCCGTGATTAGTATAAATAGAGACCTTCGGTCTCACATATTTCTCACGCGAGTGCCCGCCCTTCTCTTCTCCCTTTGCATTCTAGATCTTTGTTCTTACTTTTTGGCGTCTACGTGCTTGAACATTCGACCACGTAAGCTCGGATCCTTCTGAGTACCAGCCTCGTTTGCATGACCGACCAATTTGACCAACTCCACATCAATCAACTTAATTAACTTAATCGTTTTCCTCTTACGAGGACACTTTCGTCTACATTCGAGTCGAGCATCACTAATCGATAACTTAGTTCATCTCGTTTCGTCAAACATGTAAGTCTGAGAGTGTAAATCTCTCTTTTATTTATTGTTATTAACTTTTTGTATAATTAATGTAAGGTTTATGTCGAAAACATCTTGTTAAAACCGATTTCTAAAACCGTACTTCAAAACCCTTTTTACGGATTTCCAGAAGACAAACCGTCAAGAAAGGACGCAGCAACTGCTGCGCCTCTTCGAAGGAGCGCAGTACCTGCTGCGCCTCTTCGTGAGGCTGCCGCAGTTCCTGCTTCCTTTCTTCTTCCTTCGTCCTCTGTAATTCGTTCGTCTTTTTATTTGTTTCGTTTGTTTCTCGTTGATTCTTTGATATAATAGCAATAATTTCACATGTATATTATTCATCATCATTAATACGTCTAATTCGTCATTAAATCCGACTTAAATCCCTTATAATCTCATATTTGCGGGTTTTCGTCATTAAATTCAATCCGGGTTGTAGAGATTCGATTCTTTCATATTGAGTTTCTGGAATTCGCTCCTTTGATATATTTCCATCTGTCTATTATTTTGTTCGTCATTAATTTGTCATTAATTCGTCATGTTTAACCTATTTTGTTCACCCGTGTCGCTAATCAATCATTCATCCATATAATTAATTCGTTTGCATCCGTCTCTCCGTGTTTTATTGCTTTTATGACCCAATCACATGTAAATAACCTGATAATCACTTCCATCCGAGTAAATATCGTAATTAATCGTTTAAATTCACCAATTAACATTAACGATTTGCAGTTCCGGCTTCACAGCCAGAACTCACCCTTGGAACAGACGCAGCAACTGCTGCGCCTCTTCCAAAGGGCGCAGTCATGCTGCGCCTGTTCCAGGATGATTTCTGTCTCTGAACTCCGTTGTTGCCTGACCTAGTTTAATGAGTTTACGTATAATTGACTATTAATCGTATTATCACCCTACTGATTCATTCGTTAATTCTTTCTTTTATTTTTTCTCTCAAACTATCCGTTTTAAAGGTGTTTTCGACATGGATCAATGAACCCGATGTAATTATTGTAATTTTTCATTATTGTAATTTTTTTTATTATATTCATCATCGTATCTTGTATCATTTGTGTGCCTTCACATGTAATTGAGCATTAAATCCTGCTTTGACATTAATTGTATGCTAAATTAATTGTTCACCGATTTAGTCTAATTCTCAAATGCTAGGATTATAACTTGGATGTTGCATTGCATGCATATAATCGACAATATATCGAGTATAGACAACTTCCCTAATCATTAGTAGAGGCCGCTATCGAGGCGGGCGGGATTAGGTGTTCGATCAAAAGAGCTTCCTAATATGTACCCTCACCCTTTATTCCAGATCTCTGTGAACATCCGTGTTCATTGGCATCCACGAGAGTCATTCTAGACATAGAATGCTAAGGGTAACGAGTTCTTGGTGTTCATGTCACTACTTTGTGTCTTGACATGACACGAGGTATTCGAACGGTTTCCAATTTTCCACAATAAATTGGTGGCGACTCCACAAATGCAAACGCTTGTTCTCCCCCAAGCGCCCCCGTGGCCCATGTCCACAGTTTGGCGACTCATTGGGGATAATACACTTACGTGTAGCCAAGGGTGAAACTTGAACAAGGTTAGGGAATAGTTTGTACAAGACAATTGTCGGTTTTCATAACTCGGTCTTCCTAGATCGTTTCATTCGGCCTTCCTAGGCCTAACCCAACCCATTCGACCAATCGTCCTGTCTAAACGGTCCTAATTCTTATTTGGGCCTAAGGATGGATAGCGATTGACGTCATCCATACCATGGTACTTACTCTTGTTTGTATCAAGGACTTTCACTACTTGAGGAAATGGACTAGGAATCGACCTTACTCTTGTTTGGTACGAGGCTCTCCACAGACTTCAGGTTCGATTGTTCGGTATGGCAACCCACCCTTTAAACCAAAACCCTTTTAAATGCACTCAGCATACCGTTATAATGTTTGTATATATGTTTGTATAAATACGTGATCACCATTTTGTAAACGAAACCATGACGAAATTTTGTAAAATCAAAAATCATTTTCAAAATATAAACATTTTCAAAATAGCGCAAAACAAAGCCGAAACTCTGTCCAAATATCGAGTCAAACTTCGGGCCTCAAACCCATTTCAAAATCCGTGTAAAAACAAAAAAAAGTCAAACAAAAAAAAAACAAAAAAACAAAGTCCGAAAAAAAAAAAAAAAAACAAAAAACCAAAAACTTTTTTTAAATAAAAGGATTTTCAATCCATGTAAATGCGAATATGTAAATTCAATTGGGCTAAGTTAGAGTCAAAGTTCAAACCGACTATGTCCTAGTCGGAACTCTGTCGAGTCATAAACTCATCTTCCTTTACATTTTGGGTCTTTTTCAAAATTCAAGTCAAGTCCTAAGGCGTCACGCCGTCATTTTGGACTCCCTACCCCAACTCAATTAGGATCTAAAAATTTCCACACCTCGACTCACGCACTCGAGGCTAACACATCAAGTCATTCCCATATCTGTTTCTTGAATTCCTCTAGTAACACGTTCGGGACACACATACCCGAACCTCGAGTCAAGTTTGTCTTAAACAACACAAATTAGAATTAACCTGTGTCATCAATTCCGTCAATAAGGTCAATCATATGAGGGTCACTCCGTCAAAGTCAACACTCGAGTCTAAAATTATAGTCAAGCACCGTGAATTCAAACACGAGAAGTCGCTCACGACATTTCATGAATTCACAAGTCGACGTCTAGATTTATCATCTTGTCCTTTCCTTTTGTTTATTGCCTTAGTATGCGTGACCCTATGTCGAATCGAGTTGTAATGCGCGTCATTTCTGTCGAGTAGGAATCCAGCAAGTTCTGTCAATCAGCAAAGTCATGAAGCAGATCAAGCCACCATCACCGTGTCTCTCCAAAATGTTTATGCCATGGTCCTAGGAGTTCAAGCTACAGTGGAAAATTTGAGCATTCGCGTCCTCACCCTTGAAAATGGAATGGTCGAAAAGAACATGCCAACTAGGGAAACCTCTAGTCTAGGTCATCCAAAGCTTATCTCTTGCAATAACCATCGTCCTAGAAAGCCGAAAACAGCTGAAAGGAAACCTGGGAGGCATCAAAGGGTGCTTACCAATTTAGGCATGTCTTATGTCGATGCTTTGAAGAGAGTCTCTGCCCAAGGCAAGCTACATCCAATAAGGCCAACTCCGGATCCACCATTAGAGAAACAGGTGAACCTCTGGAAGGGCAACAAATAATGCTTATATCACCAAGGTAGAGGCCATGATATTGAAGAGTGTTTTCTCTTGAAACACATCATCCAAGATATGATCGAAGTGGGCAAGCTTCCTAAGCCACCTTCTGTCGGAAAATCCAAGAAAATCGACCCTCTTGGGTCTAATATCATTAAGCATGATGAAGAACCATCTCTAGATTGTTCTCATCTCCTCAATCATCATGATGATAAAGAAATCAATGTCCTCGAAGATGAAGATATCCAAAATGGAATGCTCATGCTTTCCATTACCTTCAACAATAAATTCTCCAAAACAGAAGGAGCCATTGATAATCTAAACTTCCGACTTTCAAACATGGAGAAACAGTTTACTGAAATGAGTAAGAAGCTTGATGCCCGACCTCTCAAGATGAAAAGTGTCCAGACAAACCCTTAACTTGACAGTCCTAAGGATAAAGCAACAAATGGACAATCTATTCTTAGTTCTTCTCTTCCAGGAATCAAAATCAATAAAGACATTCTCATGGATCCTTCGTCAAAGAAACCTAACAACCCTCCAAGGTCATTTACAAAGGCTTCCGAAAATAAGGGCACACCTCCTAGGAAATTTACCAACATTGGTAATTAGATACGCCGATGCCTTTCAGAGACTGATAGGCGGGGTTTGTCGCACTCCCCCGATCAAACAAATAACTCAACTAATGTAGTAAGGTAGTCGAGGTCGAATCCATAGGGAGCATGGGTGATTACTAATTGTCTATATTCTTATGCTTAGCTAAGTCGGAAATATTTGGATGAGGTTTAAAACTAAACAACTAAACTAAATAAAATAAAATGCAAATTAATAAAAGACGATAAATGAGTAAGAGAGGAATAAAGTTGTAAATCAAATGAATAAAAGGCCTAGAACTCGGTTCTCCCACAACAATTCGTAATTCCACATACTAATTCCCTAGGCTAGTCACTCGGGTAGACAAGTAAGGAGGAGATGGCTCTAGTTCACCTAAGACCCCCCTCTCGGGTTCGAAGTAGGACACTAGCACTACCCAGCAACCCCCCTCTCGGGTTCGAAGGTCGGAATCCTTAACTCAACACCCAACAACCCCAAAAACGTGCACTTTTCCAAGGAGGTCAAGAAATCGGTCAAGGTCATTAAGCCCCCATCGTATTCCGGGTCATCCCACTCCCTCTCTCGAGGGTCGATTTCAAACGCTAGTCTAGAGGTACCCTCCCTTAGTTCTCCCTTTCGGTCTCAACCAAGGTTAGCGATAAGACCAAATTCCGGGTACCCGATTTACAACCTAACCAACTCTCGTTGGTGGACAAGGGTTACAAGTCGACACTACCCAAAATCGATCCTTAAACCATGTAAATCCTCTAAACTACCCTCACCAATTTCTCCAAATAATTAGCCTTTATGTGAATCAATTAGTGAAATTACTTATATTGGGTCAAACCGAGTCCTAGTAAAAGACTACTCACAAATCATGGTACCAAGAGAAATAAAAATAACAAAGATGGTTTCTTTATGCATAATCATGATGGAAGTGTAAATTCTATTACTAATCATGCAAATACCCAACTCAAATTACAAGGAAAGACAATTTAATTCAAGAGACAATGAAGATTAAACTTAAAGGCACAAGCTTTAACTCAATAAACACAAAGACTCAATCTTTAACATGAGAAATCAAAGATTCAATCTTGTAAACAACAATGGTGAGAAGAGAAAAGATGAACAAGAGAGAGAATAACAACAATCTAACCTAAACAATTAAGATTAAACTTGAAAGAAAAACAAATGTAAACAAATAAAATTAGGAAGAGAAATTATACCAACTCAATATCAAAGAAAGGAACTTGGATTGAAATATGGAAGGATTCTTCAATTCTCCAAATACAACCCAAAATTACTAATTGTAAACTAATGAAAAGAGAAGAACTTGAATGAACAAAAGAAGAATTAAACTAATAATTAAAGAAATATAACAACTTTTTATTGAATGAAAATAAGGGAGGAAATATGAGGGTTTTACAATATTGAGAGAGAATAAGATGAACTAGTCTAATTTAATTCTCAGGTAGTGTAATGGGTAATGTCTTGTCTTAGGTGTAGTGTAATGTGAGTAAGTCTTTTTATACTAATTTATTAATTAATGCTACCACTAATTACTACTACTACTAATAATAATAATCTTAGTCTAATAGTAATAATCCACTAACTAACCCACTAACTAAATGCACCAAAACTAATCACGCACAACATTTTTCTAATCCCGTCAAAAACTAGGCAAAAACAAAGCAAGGGGGTGTGTCTGCTTTGCCCGCCGCCGGCGGCGGGGCTTGTGCCGGCAGCGAGGTCATTGAGAAAAGAGCAGAATCAAGTGGGTGTGCGTTATGCGGTAGGGCCGGCTGCCGGGCACCGGCATGGAGCACAAAAGTGATGCGAGGTAGTTGATTTGGTGCGTTTTGCCGGCTAGACGCAGTGCCGGTCCCTATACCGGTAGCGAGGGCCATCACGAAAAGGAGGAAAAATGGGTGTGTTCTGCGGTAGGGGATGTCGAGTGCCGGGCACCGGCATGGAGCACAAAGCTTCATAAAGCTCGGTTTCGATTCCGAGTTCGAATCGATTATGCATTGGAGATGGTGGGGTTCTTTGTTGTTGATTAATGGTGAGGATCGATTATGGATTGACGGAGGATGGAGTTCAGGTTGTTGCGGGTTGATGGTGAAGGACGATGGAGGTTGAAGGTGGTTATTAATGGTGATGTAAATGGTTAATGGTGGAATGATGGTGAGCTGAAATGGCGATGTTGGTGACGGGTTTGAAGGATGAAAGTGAAGATGAATTGAAGTTGGTGCGTGATGTATTAATAGAAAATGCCATTAATTGGAATTGCAGGGGTACGAAGGAAGCAGGGAGCAAAGATGATCATGATATTGGTCAATTTGGGTTTCTAATGTCATGGGTTGACTTTTGATTTTGCTTTGTATACTTCCCATTTTCATCCTTTGACTCCGTCTTGACTCGTCTCAATTCCGTCTCAAATTACTCTTAACTCGAATCTCTTCTTTATCATTCCACCTCTCCTACAAAATATAAACAATAAAATAATATTAATACTAATATTATAAAAACTTGAGTATTACGAAGTACTAAATATAACTAATACAACTCATCATTATAAACTAGTTATAAACTAGTAAAGTAATAACAATACGAAAATTACAATAAAAATACGATTAATTATTAAACATGACTAAGACGGCTAATTATTATAAATTAGTAATTAAATGAGCTTATTAGACATTTAAGCACATAAAATCGAGTCGTAATAAGATATAAATGCGGGGTAAAATACAACTAAAATGCTACTTATCAGAGACTCATGGAACAACGAATGTTGAAGCCTATCGGTCCTACACCTGACCTAGAGAAGAAATCCAAATTCTGGGACGAGAATGCCTACTGCAAATACCATAGAGGCAAAGGGCATGATACGGAGAAATGTTACAAATTAAAAAATGTCATTCAGGATATGATCGAAAGCGGGAGGTTGTCCCTCTCAACCTTTAACGTGATCCTCATGGATATATCACTTATCAAGAAACTCTTCTTGACTGTTATCCTTCCAACGTTCCTAATGATGAGGATGAGGTGCTCAAATGGGTGAATGCTCAAAGTCAGATGCCGAAGCCAGTTGCTGGAGGATAAAATGTTCAAGCATGGGTCGATGATTACGAGTCTGGATCTAAGACTGAGTCAAAGTCCGAGTCCGAGTCCGAGTCTTAGGCTTTCTTTCCCATAATTGTTCTAGTATCTTTCTTTGTGTCCATTTCCATTCCTAGTGACAACCTGAGGGCTGTCCCACGAGTCACGTGTCTTCTCGAGTCTATGTTATATGCATTCATCATTCATTTCAATAAAAATACAATTCTCAATCCACGTATTCTATCATATTATCTCCTTTACCATTTCCTGTGACAACAAGAATTGATTTGAGACATTTTTTAAAAAAACAAACAACAACATGTCAGTCAATGTGAGTACACTTAGATGATGTACCATTTCAAGTTGTAGAGGACCCGAAACTCCGTGTTCTTTTCTTACCTATTCCATGTCTGGCAATAGAAACTCCAATATAACCCTAGTCTAGGACGAGCATATCTCAAGAGATTCTAGGACGAATCCAGACCGTCTCCCTTGTTGACAATCCATGACGGAAGGCAAGCCCATTCCACACAATAAAAAACCCGTGTTACTAAAAACCAACCCGTTTCACACCAAAGGTGCTAGTCTGACCCAAATCCATGATAATAAGCAAATCCAAGACGATACGAGCCATGATCAAAGATAAAGGCTCAATCAAGAGAAATGACCAAGATCAATATCCGAGACAAAAGAGTCAAAAGAAGAAGGCTCAAGAAAGTCAATGTCAATATCCAAAGTCAATGTTATCTTCAAAAAACCAAATAAAAAAAATCTGAGCAAGAAGCCGAGATATGTTCTAGACTAAGAATCCGAGTCTGAATCAATAACGAGTATGAAATCAAATTCTAAACGGAATACTCCTGAAGTCTATATAGAATCAAGTTACAGTATAGAATCAAGACATCAATGAAGATGGTCAGCTAGCAATCCACCTAGCCTTTCACACATCACACACCCTAAGTCTTTCTCGAGACCGTTATGGGGAGATAGTTAGGAATTTTGAGAATCCTCTCAAGCTTGTCAAGTATACCCATCCTTTAGGGCCAAGACATGGAAGCTTAATCCCACGTCATTTAACCCACCTTTATGTGCTCAGGCTACATCAAGCCAAGAGACTCCATTTCCAAGCCACACTACAAGCCATAACCCCATAAAGCCTTAACTTCACAAAATCAAGCTCCAGAGATTTGTTCGTCAAAGCCTCTTATGTCCAAGCTCAACATTCCAGATATCCAATCCAGTTTCACCCTGACCCATACATGGAGTTTTCAAATACTTTGCTACCTAGGACGGGACATACCTATATCATCCTTAGGGTCCACTTTTAGGTGTGCTCACACGACAAGGATCGAAAAGTTTTACAAACTTAATTATACCTCTTTGGTCTATGATCAGAGGGAGTTATCTCAAATCAATTCCTCGAGTCACCAAAGGAATATACCCTTGTGACCCTGCACTTTAAGGCCCTAACAACATAGCTTAGGCACACACCTGAACTACGATCTGGTTTGATTTCACCTACTCAGGTGGATACGTAGGCAGTCCTTTCTTACCCAAGAAGGATACAACCACAACACCCAAACAAAATTAACCAAACCTCAGAACTACGATCTGGTTTGATTTCACTTCACGTGAATACGTAGGCAGTCCTCAAGGACACAACCATCAACTTTCAACCTCAATTATCAACCATCAACTTTCAACCTCAATTTCCAACCTTCCAACCTCAATTAACATCCCTTCCACAACCAACACCTCTATACTGGGGGCTCCTTATTCTCGTCCGGCCTCTTTTTACCAAAGTCCAGAGTCATCTTCTCATCTTGGGGGCTTCTTTTCCGAGATGCCACCCTTCCTTTATTCCTCTCCCATTTTAAGTCTAAATAAGTACTCGGTCCGGACAATGACAAAGAACTTAGATCAATTCTCCAAGTCATCGTGCCTCAAGAGGGGTCGCTTTTACAGCAAACGGTGGTGAAAGAAGTCCTAGTAGACAGATGATCCATGACTCATGCCTTGCCTTTATATGCCTTCATCATTCTTGCAATTCTTCTACCTTTGGAACTGATACGCGTTGCCACCCACACTTGGCTAGGGGTTGCGCATACTTAAGCAAAGTCTGCCTAGGCCATCCCTGTGTCGCGTCAAATCTAAGTTGGTGTCGCGTCAGTCAAACCTAAGTCTACATTTCGCGTCGCGTCCTAGTAGGTCTGTGTCATGTCAAGTCCTATGTCTAAAGCCCATTGAATGTGCATAACGCATTACAAACGACAAACTTCTTTGAACAAGTTTTAAACGACTTTTAAAAAGAAACAACTTTTGCAAAACCTATGTGTTTCCTCATTCGAGGTCCATGTGATAATCGCTTACGTGCATATATTAGTTTGCATTCTTGTGTGGCTACTAACCATGCAGGTAAGTATCAGAAGCAGTACTTTATCAAGACCTCGCTTGCCACAATGAGCGAATATTCTTTGACAGGTATTTCGACACACCTCTATTCTGTTCCCCCAGCGAGAGTACACGGACAACCAATCGCCCCTCTCGAGACATGGAGATCAGTTCCCGATTATGTTCCCCCAGCGAGAGTACACGGATAGACTTTCCCTCTCGAGACATGGAGATCAGTTCCCGATTACGTTTCCCCAGCGAGAGTACACGGATAGACATTCCCTCTCGAGACGTGGAGATCAACATCAACCCCAAGACTTATCGAAGTTTGTTTGAAGACGACCCAAGCAGATTTCTCCCGGCAATTTCCCCCAACGTTTTGTTTCCTCACGGAGTTCGGCATAGGTGTCGTTCTCCAGAAATTCTCAAACCTGTGCCTCATTCCTTAGGTTCGTAAACCCAAAATTAGGATTCTTACCCCTAGATTCTTAGATCCCAAAATGGCTTCCTTTCGGTTCATAAACCTTTAATCTTCCCACACCAACATCCTTAGGTTCATAAACCTATAAATCCTTTTGGAGTTCTCATACCTCAAGAAAGCTTAAACGCACGCGTTTGAAACAAGAATTAGTAACCCTGTAGTTCCTAAACTTAACCCTAGGATCCCAATTCCTCTTAGATTCATAAATCTTTAAGCTCCCGCATCAGCGTCCTTAGGTTCATATACCCATCTTTGTACATCCAGGTTCACACGCCTAGCTTTTTAGGTTCCCAAACTCCCTAGAGTTCATACACTTCTACCCTTAGGATCATATTCCTTAGGATCACCTTATACCTTTTAGGATCATATTCCTTTAGGATCACCTTTTCCTTTTAGGATCATATTCCTTTAGGATCATCTACTTCCTTAGAGTTCCTACACTCAAACCTTGATTACCCCTTAGGTTGAACTTACATTTGGCCTCCTTCCCGTCGATGCTTTCCTTTAGGGTCCCACACCCTAGCACAATCCTTATATATCTTTTAGGTCTTACCCTTAGCTCCCACGCTTATCCTTAGCTCCTATGCTTACCCTTAGCTCCTACTCTTAACCTTAGCTCCTATGCACCTCCGGAAACATCTCGAGAAAGAAGTCTCAGGTATGGTCTCTTCTTATGGCTGGCGAGCTTCCTTATATAGTCTAATGGACTTTAAACGACCCTCCCTGATAGTCGACATACTCTAAAATGTTCCCGACGACAGGTCCTTGGCTCAGACCCCTTGAGCCGCATCGCGTCGCCATGGTCGTCAGGTTGTAATCTTCCATTGACCTGATGGCTATAATTTGACTTTCGCCTTGTCCAAGCCTCAGTCAAAGTGGAGGCTCTGTAGACACCTCATTTCTGCACCTCCCGCAAACCACCCGGTGATGATTGGGCCGCATGTTTGGTACACGGAACGATTTGTGACAGTTCGTAAGTTTATCGTAAAGTGATCGCTCAAACATTTATTTCTACCTCATGGTTGTCATCTAGGTGTCATTACGGTCGTTTTGACAGTAATTAGAGTACATTTGGAGTATGGGTCAAAAACCGTCTTCATTTCCTAAAACCGTCAAATCCCGAGTCAAAGCGATGTGCTTATCTACCTAAGGTTAGGATGTCATAAAATGTTGAGATTATATCTCATTTTGAGTCTCATGTCACTTCATTAGGCTAAACTTAAAGTTTACATTACAAAATGTGCATTTCATTTAGTTAAAATGACAACCCGACCTTTGGGCCCGTTTTACGAGGTCATAAAGACTTTTTTGGGTCAGGCCTATTTCACAGAAAGTTCTAGATCTCTTTCTTAGCTTTCCAACGCAACCAAAATCACCTTAATCCGAGTCTTGTAGAGAAAGTCATGCCTAAAATACGACAGGTTGTCAAACGCGCTTTCTTGCGCAGGAGGAACCCGCTGAGGAAAGGACGCAGCAAGTGCTGCGCCTCTTCCAAGGGACGCAGCACCTGCTGCGCCTTTTCCTCAATGTTTTCTTTTTGTCCAAGTTTCCGTGTTTAACCTAAGTCGGTTATTTCCGGATCTTTCTCTCCTTTCCTAAACCTTAATTCCGTGATTAGTATAAATAGAGACCAATTTGACCAACTCCACATCAATCAACTTAATTAACTTAATCGTTTTCCTCTTACGAGGGCACTTTCGTCTACATTCGAGTCGAGCATCACTAATCGATAACTTAGTTCATCTCGTTTCGTCAAACATGTAAGTCTGAGGGTGTAAATCTCTCTTTTATTTATTGTTATTTACTTTTTGTATAATTAATGTAAGGTTTATGTCGAAAACATCTTGTTAAAACCGATTTCTAAAACCGTACTTCAAAACCCTTTTTACGGATTTCCAGAAGACAAACCGTCAAGAAAGGACGCAGCAACTGCTGCGCCTCTTCGAAGGAGCGCAGTACCTGCTGCGCCTCTTCGTGAGGCTGCCGCAGTTCCTGCTTCCTTTCTTCTTCCTTCGTCCTCTGTAATTCGTTCGTCTTTTTATTTGTTTCGTTTCTTTCTCGTTAATTCTTTGATATAATAGCAATAATTTCACATGTATATTATTCATCATCATTAATACGTCTAATTCGTCATTAAATCCGACTTAAATCCCTTATAATCTCATATTTGCGGGTTTTCGTCATTAAATTCAATCCGGGTTGTGGAGATTCGATTCTTTCACATTGAGTTTCTGGAATTCGCTCCTTTGATATATTTCCATCTGTCTATTATTTTGTTCGTCATTAATTTATCATTAATTCGTCATGTTTAACCTATTTTGTTCACCCGTGTCGCTAATCAATCATTCATCTATATAATTAATTCGTTTGCATCCGTCTCATCCGTGTTTTATTGCTTTTATGACCCAATCACATGTAAATAACCTGATAATCACTTCCATCCGAGTAAATATCGTAATTAATCGTTTAAATTCACCAATTAACATTAACAATTTGCAGTTCCGGCTTCACAGCCAAAACTCACCCTTGGAACAGACGCAACAACTGCTGCGCCTCTTCCAAAGGGCGCAGTCCTGCTGCGCCTGTTCCAGGATGATTTCTGTCTCTGAACTCCGTTGTTACCTGACCTAGTTTAATTAGTTTACGTATAATTGACTATTAATCGTATTATCACCCTACTGATTCATTCGTTAATTCTTTCTTTTATTCTTTCTCTCAAACTATCCGTTTTAAAGGTATTTTCAATGAACCCGGTGTGATTATTGTAATTTTTCATTATTGTAATTTTGTTTATTATATTCATCATCGTATCTTGTATCATTTGTGTGCCTTCACATGTAATTGAGCATTAAATCCTGCTTCGACATTATTGTATGCTAAATTAATTGATCACCGATTTAGTCTAATTCTCAAATGCTAGGATTAGAACTTGAATGTTGCATTGCATGCATATAATCGACAATATATCGAGTATAGACAACTTCCCTAATCATTAGTAGAGGCCGCTATCGAGGCGGGCGGGATTAGGTGTTCGATCAAAAGAGTTTCCTAATACGTACCCTCACCCCTTATTCCAGATTTCTGTGAACATCCGTGTTCATTGGCATCCACGAGAGTCATTCTAGACATAGAAGGCTAAGGGTAACGAGTTCTTGGTGTTCATGTCACTACTTTGTGTCTTGACATGACACGAGGTATTCGAACGGTTTCCAATTTTCCACAATAAATTGGTGGCGACGCCACAAATGCAAAGGCTTGTTCTCCCCCAAGCGCTCCCGTGGCCCATGTCCACAGTCAGTCGCCGGCTATTAGAGAGGTGGTTTCCAGTCGTGTACGCGTAGCAATGCTGTGGTGGTGGTTTCCTTGTGTCAGTGGTGGAGTGGTGGTATTGTTAGAAGAGTTTGGTTGAGTTTTATCACTTTATGGGATGAGGGAAGAGAAAGAGACTTTAGTTGCTTTGATTTCTATGGTCTCCCAGTATGAATTCATAAAAATTGTGATTTTGATTTTTTTTAATAAATGGTCTAAGGGTCGGGTATGGGTCTCTTAACATAGACCCGGACCCGAAATATTTTCTTAAGACCCATACCCGACCCATACTCATTGGGTCTGAAAAAATGAGACCCATACCTCACCCATTAGGGTCCGACCCTCAGGGTCTGGGTCGGGTCCTCGACCCATTGCCATCCCTAGTATCAACATGATTAATTATAAATACTTAATCTAACCTAAATTATATGTTGCATAACTAAGGATAAACACAAATACTATCCTACAACCAGTTGTATAATCGTATTGTACAACCGGCACAAAGTTGTTGAACTCTTACACAAAGTTGTTGAACTATTTTACCAAGTTATTGAGTTTAATAATTATTCTGGTAAGCTCAATAACTTTGTACCATAGCTCATTAATTTTATTAATAAAGCCCGACAACTTTATAACAAATCTCAACTGCATTGAATAAGTTTTATATAAAACCAGTTGTACAATAAAACACGTTAATTCTAACCTTGAAATCCGTTTACATCAAGACATCTATCTATTGAACATACAAATAATACTCCCTCCTATCCACTCTTTTCTTCCCTATTTCCTAAAACGGATTATTCAGGTTTTCTTCCTCTTTCCTTTTTGAGAAAGTTTTTATTAATATTATACTCTTACCTCTTTCCACTCATCAAACCCCACTATATACTTTATTAATATTTAATTCTAATTATTCCTACCTCTCTCCAATAACCAAACCCCACCCATCTCCTTTATTAATATTTAATCATAATTATTCATACCTCTCTCCAATTACCAAACCCCACTCATATATTTATCAATATTATACTCCTACCCTTAATCTCCGTGCCCACTTCAAAGGGGAAAAAAAAGGATGGATGGGAGGGAGTATTAATTTAGTACACTTATATCCTAAAAAAGGACCTACCAACTTGAATATTCAAAGGTGCAAATTTGTGGACATAAAAGGTGATGGACGTACACATCCACAAACACCCAAGTATTAAGACACAAAGGAACATGAAATAGAGTCTATCTAAATCTAGGCACAAATCTTTGAAGATGAGATAATAACATGGGCTATAAATTTTGCCGGCTACTTATCACAAATGTATAGCAATCAATCTCTACAATTGGATAGAAACCCACATCACAAGTTGGATCCCCATCACCCATTTATCCAATCAGTCCCACTTAAAATGGAGGTATTTCTTTTAACACTAAAACAAATTAAATATCATCTCACACAAGCATATAAGGATAAATTTTAGGTTTTTCACTATACATTATACTCTTATCTTATCCAAACTGCTTAATTCGTTTTAAATTTAAGGTAAATACGTGTCTTAAACAAGAATTTATGCCTTTTATTAGCAAATTGTGTGGGGTTTCCCGTTTCTATCTTACCCATTTTATCACTCGGAAAATCCTCTCTGTTGACAGATTGTCTAACTCCCACTTCCTTCTTTTTGTGAGTTCCTACCACTCACATGACATTCTTCCCACTTCTTATTTAAACCCTTGTTGCTCCTTTACACTTCTCATAATTCATACACTACTACAACCAATATAAGCTAAGCTTCTTTATTTACAAATAAAGTGCATTAACAACATACAAAAATATGGCTATTGAAGTAGCCATGGATGATGATGTTTTCTATGCCGACTTGAATCGTCGAATTTCGATGTTAATTGATGAAGATGATGATGTTCATGTCTCTAAATTTGCTTCATTTTCTCCTCGGGTAATCTTCTTGTATTTTGTTGTCTATCTAAGACTGAATTAGTTAGGTTTGAGATAATACATGTCATGTCATTTTTTTTTTCGGATATTATTTTGATTCGCCTTTAATAATCCTTAAGACGAACATATATATTAGTTTCTCGACAAGTTTTGTGTGAAATAACTTTATAATCTAGCCATTGTAAACTTTAATAAAAAGTTACTCCTGTTGTCTCAATCATTTGTTTACGTTTTATATTCTTTGCGATTAATTTTTTAATCAAAAGTAAAAAAAGCTTGGTGAAAATTACTCGTACGTACAATAATTAATCTTTATAAGCAAACTCTAATAATCATAATCATCATATTTATGCAGGAATTTCCAAGAATGGTAGTTCATCCACCAATATTACCGTCACAATATGATATGTATCAAGCAAACCGAGTACGAGAAACGAGCAAAGGAACGGGAGTATTTATACCACAATCGACACACCCAAGGAGAAGATACCGAGGACAACAAGGAGCTAAAACTAATAAAAACAAGCAATTTACTAACCCTAGAGGCAAATCTAATGTTGCTACTCATACAACCTTCTCCCCCGCGTACCCTACTAACATTAACGGGTGTTGAATTATGTTACTCAGACTCGGCTGCATGTTAAAATATCCAACTTTTGGTTATTTTTTTTGGAAATGGGTTAGCGGTTATAATAAAATGATGTTTCCAATATTCGTGTTGTAGATAAGATAATAATACGACATGGTGGCCGGTATGTAACTAAGTCGGAGTAACATTAGTGTCGGATTATTTAGTAAATTACTTGTGTAATAATCATATTCTTTTGTAATTGTTGCTAATTAAGCAACTTTGTATCTTGTCTATTAGATTGGGGCATGCATGGTGGTTAAATTATATGAATGCTTTGTGATTTTAAGGGAAGGTCTTTAGCAAAAAGGTTGCTAGACTTACTTCTTCGAAGATTGAAGAAGAATAGAAGAGAATAATGTAATTATGAAGTCGATTCATGTATTTGTATTATGATTAACTTTAATAATACATTGAATAATTTGTTTGATAAAAAAAATTAAAATTGTATGTTGAAAAGTATATTCAAGGTGGTGCTACTTGGTGCAATAATTGAAGCCACGGTCATCGAATGATGAGAGGCCATGTTTAGATATAAAGGTGAACTCTATTTAAGTAAGCCAAATTTTTAGGTTATTTGTTTTGCATCAATTCATGGACTACACAATTAGTTACACTACAATCAGTTATATAGTTTTTGCGTGTCATTTTAAAGTTAATAAGCTTTAATGTAATATTTTCGAACTCTTTCACTTAAATATTAAGCTCAAAAACTCAATATAAATAAAAAAAATAATACATATAAGCTTGGTTAGATTTGAGTATTAAGGTTAGGAAACTAAAATGTAACTAAAAAAGGCTTAAAAAATATACATAAACTCAGTGTTAAATCTAAAATAGTTGTACAATACTATTATACTGAAGAAGATATAATCTTTTTTGTGGGTTTTCATGGTTACAACTTACCATAACGATATTGTCCTTATACCTTGATGAGTTTTTAATTTATAAAGTAAATTTATGAGTATTATATAGTAATCAAATCATAGTCATTCTCTAGTTACAAGTTATCATTCGTTAATACTCCCTCCGTTTTATTGAATTAATCTCCAAATTCGCTTTTCTCTTCACAAAAAGTGGACCAGTGATACTAATTCAACATATTAAAGAGACTAAAATACTATGGATTTTCCTAAACTAATGAATAAGAAAATATTGCAAATTAAACATGTCAAACAAGTCGGATGGCTCAGGTTTGGCAGATTAGAATACTAGTCAAGTTGAATACAGGTCGGTTAAATGGTCACGGGTCAGTTAGAGTAGAATATGGGTGCGTATATTATCAAATGTTTTAGTAATAAAATTAGTCACTGTTGTTACAGGATTAATAGTTTATTAAAGAATAGTCAACGTTTGTTACTTAGTTCGTTGACTCTTTGCTGAGTTGTTAAGTCGGTTTGTTAGTGGTGAGCTGGCCATTAGTTGGAGTTGGTTATAGTTTGTTATAAATAGCAACAGTGTAAACAAAAGCATTCATTCAATCAATATATCATTTGTTTTTACAGTTTCAATTCTTCTTACTTCTCTATCTAAATTCTCTTTAACAACAATCACAAGTTGAGCAAGGCTCCTTGACGCCATTGTTGTAGTTGCAGTAAGCTTAATTCCGCCATTGCTAAGCATAATGTAACATTGGTATCAGCTTTTTACGATCCTGGCGCCAAAAACGAGAACAAAAAAGACAGATATGGAAGACCAAATTAAGGGTTTACAATCACAGTTAGCTGCACAATCGCAACATACTCAGAAATTAGAGACACAAATTGGGCAAATGATGGCATTAATGCAGGGTATTCAAGCTAATTTGGGGGAAAGACGCATTAATACTCCAGAAAGACAATCAAATGCAGAAAATCCACCTCCACGGCAGTTAGGGTACATTCCTAAACTAGAATTTTCTGTTTTTGATGGTAGTAATTCATCAATCTGAGTTAAGAAACGTGTTCGATATTTTTCCTTGTGTCGCATAATTGATGAACAAAAAGTTGATTTAGCTGCATTAAGCATGATTGGTAAAGCTGAAACTTGGGTTATGAGTTATCTTGTGGTTCATAAAGGAGTATTGTGGGATGAATTTGTTGTGGATTTACTTGCCGGATTTCGGGATGAATCTTCTCATAATGTGACTGAAAAACTTAACAGATTGCATCATTTAGGAACAATTGATTCATATATTGACGATTTTGAAGCATTAAAAGGGTTAATGATGCAACGAAACCCAGGTTTAAGTGATGACTATTTCTTAGACTGTTTTGTTGGGGGTTTGAAAGCTTCTTTGAAACCCTTTGTCAAAGCTTTTAAGCCCAAGACAATGGCTGAAGCTATTGACTATGCTAGATTACAGGAAGAAAACCTAGCCGCAACTATTAGACAACCACCCCATTACCCTAAAGCAAGTACAGTTGCTTCTTCTGTCTCAAATACCCCTGTTAAAACTCTTGTTCCTTCTGTGGGATCCAAATTCAACCCTAGGACTTATATTCCCGCTTCTGTCAGAGCTGAGAAAATTGTTAAAGGAGAGTGTTACTACTGCAATAAACCTTATGTTTGGTCAATAATGAGGTATTTATAGGTTTCTATGTGTAGCTCAAATTATGGCTTGGAAAGCATGGTTACCATATTCGCTATGAATACGCCTTACCGTTCGCGATTCGCTTATAGAATTCGTAACCATGTTTGCAAGCGTGTTGACTTGTATGACCCCGTATTGGCTAGTTCGTCAAGTCGGTTGAGCGTGCCCCATCAATAATATTAATAATAAATGTTATTAATTTTAATAATAATACCAATGATAATTATAATAACAACAACAACAACAACAACAACAACAATAATAATAATAATAATAATAATAATAATAATAATAATAATAATAATAACATTAATAACATTATTATTCACAACAACAACATTAACATTAATAACATTATTATTCATTTTAATAATAATAGTAATAATAATAATAGTAATTATAATAAATAAATTATTAATAACATTAATAATAATAATAATAATAATAATAATAATAATAATAATAATAATAATAAAGAATAATAATATATTAGGCCGTGTATTAGCATTGACCCGAGGCCGACTTATCGTAATCCCAAGGTCGACTTACTGTAGTCCCAAGGCAAACTTATTGTAGTCCCAAGGCCAATACATTGAATCCCCTTATCCCTATCTTGTATAAATACCAAGTATTTCTCTAATGGAAGGATACAATTCATTCTACCAAAAACACTTGTTGATTGTGATTATCATTGTTAGTTTGTTACGTTTATTATCATGGTATCAGTGTTTAAAAAAAAAAAAAAATGTCTGCGTCCTTTGTCTTCTTCCCCGTCTTCTTCCCTGTCTAGTAACTCCAAATTGGAGCTCATATCAATTCTTATTTCTTCACATAACAAAATATCGTCTTTAGCTTCCTTTGTTTCCTGTAGGGACTAGGGAGGCAACCTATTTAGCATAAATAATTCTTCACCGTGAATGACAAAGGACGTTGATTCCGCTTCCGTTTCCGAACCCAAAATCGATTGTGGCCTGGAATTTTGTCCTGCTTGAAGCAGTGTCTCTTTCCTGCTTACGAACAAAGTGTCCAACAAACACCTGCTTGTCATTGATGAGCATACCATTCAACTTCTCAATTATGCTGATTTCCGAGGCCAATTCCTCTACTTCTCATGACCAACTTAATGGTATGTCTTCCGATTGGATAATTGACACCGGTGCGTCACACCATGTCACTGGTGATGTAAGGTGGCTGACTGATTCGTACAACATCTCGCCGCGAGCGATTAGCCTCCCTAATGGGCTCTCGGTTACGGCCAATATGGCTGGAACAGTTCACTTGACTGCTACTTTGGTTATTCGAGATGTTCTGTTTGTTCCTAGTCTCACTTGTAATCTTATTTCCGTCTCCCAGTTGGTTGCTGCCACTAATTATTCTCTTCATTTTACTAATAATTCTTGTATAATTCAGGACCCTTCCATGAAGACGAGGATTGGAGCCGGTGAGTTAAGGGATGGGCTCTACTTCTTGCGTGCGGTGGCAGGGACGGTGGTGAATCGGGTAAGCACTGCGGATATTTTCGATTTATGGCATCGACGGTTTGGACATCCGTCCAATAAAATTGTCAAGCTGCTTCCTCCTATTAGTAATTTAAAAGCTACCTTTGAGCATAATTGTGAGATTTGTCATTTTGGGAAACATAGTCGGACTAGTTTTCATTTGAATAATAATAAGGCTTCTGCAATTTTCGATTTAATCCATTGTGATTTGTGGGGTCCTTATCGTACTCGTTCTTCTTGTGGTGCCAAGTATTTTCTTACCATTGTCGATGATTGTTCTCGGGCAGTATGGGTGTATTTGTTACTTGATAAGACGGAAGTAACGGAAATGTTCATGAGTTTTTTAGCCATGGTTGAAAACCAGTTTTCACGCCGAGTCAAAATTGTTCAGTCGGATAATGGTACTGAGTTTGAACCTATGGCCAACCATTTCTTTAAACATGGTATAATTTTTCAGCAGTCTTGCGTCGGTACTCCACAACAAAATGGGCGTGTCGAGCGTAAGCATCGCCATATTTTAAATGTGGCTCGTGCTCTAATGTTTCAAGGTAACCTTCCGACTTTCTTTTGGGGTGAATGTGTGTTGACAGCTGCTCATTTAATAAATCGGACTCCCTCCATTCTTTTAAACAATAAAACGCCTTTTGAGTTTTTATTTGGCTCCGTTCCTTCTTATGATAATCTCCGCGTTTTTGGTTGTTTATGTTTCGTACACAACCAAAATACTCGTGGTGATAAGTTTGCCAAAAGGAGTCGAAAGTGTGTCTTAGTTGGCTACCCACATAACAAGAAAGGGTGGAAAGTTTATGAAATCGAGACGGGTAAATTCTATGTGTCTAGAGATGTTCATTTTTATGAGAATAGCTTCCCGTATTGTGATAAAGACGATGTTGACGGTGTTAGCACTCGGGTTCAGCCACTTATACCCGAGGAGCTCGCACCCTCTTCCGCGGAAAACCCTTCTGTCCATTCTCACGTGGGGGAGAGTGCTAGCCTTGACTCGGGTACATGGGAGTGTAACAGCTCGGAATCTGATGGAGTTTTGGTTGATTCGACGGGGTCTGATGGCGGGGGGAGTGTAGATGATCAGACGGGTTCCACGAGATCGGTTACTCCTCCTGCTCCTGAATTGGGTCGTGGAAAACGGGCTAAGCGACTGCCTCCGCATTTAAATGATTATGTTCTCGACACCACCACCGCCTCTACTGCTGCACAACCCGACTCACCAAGCTCCACATCCTCAGGTATTCCCTATGCTATCACTAATTACATTAATTGTCACAAATTTTCTCCTCGACATAGACATTTTCTTGCAGCTATTACCACGGGTGTTGAACCTCCCAATTTCCGAGTTGCGATAATGATCCTAATTGGTGCCAAGCTATGCAAGACGAGATAACAGCGCTAGAAAATAATGGGACATGAGAACTTACCGAACTTCCACATGGCAAGAAAGCTCTCGGTTGCCGGTGGGTTTACAAAATTAAATATAAATCCGATGGAACTATTGAGAGGTATAAAGCTCGGTTGGTTATCTTCGGACATCATCAGGTTGAAGGTATTGATTATGGTGAGACTTTTGCACCCGTTGTTAAGATGGTGACTGTTCGAACTTTGCTCGCGGTTTCTGCTATCAAAAATTGGGAGCTTCATCAAATGGATGTGCATAATGCATTTTTGCACGGTGATTTGTCCGAAGAGGTTTACATGAAGTTACCACCTGGTTTCAGTCGAGGAAAAGAGGGTAAGGTGTGTCGTCTACGGAAGTCTTTATATGGACTTCGTCAGGCGCCGCGTTGTTGGTTTGCAAAATTGGGAACCGCCTTGCGTGATTATGGTTTTATTCAATCTTATTCCGATTACTCCCTTTTCAGCTATTCTAGAAAAGAGGTATGTCTACACGTTTTAGTTTACGTGGATGATCTCGTTATTGCTGGGAATAGTTCGGCGGCCATTAAATTATTTAAAGACTATCTTGGGACTCGTTTCCATATGAAAGATTTGGGTCGTCTGAAATATTTTCTGGGGATAGAGGTTGCTCGTAGCTCTGAGGGGATTTATTTATGTCATCGAAAATATGCTCTTGATATTATTTCCGAGTCAGGTCTTTTGGGTGCTAAACCCGCGATTACTCCCATTGAGCAACATCACCAGCTTGCTCTTGCTTCTGGCGATTTTCTCGAGGATGCAGAGCAATATCGTCGTCTTGTGGGGCGATTGGTTTATCTTGCAGTTACCCGTCCGGATCTTTCCTATGCTGTTCATATACTGTCTCAGTTTTTGCACAAACCACGCAAAGAGCATATGGATGCTGCTCTTCGGGTGGTTCGTTATCTTAAGGGGAGGCCGGGCCAAGGAATTTTGTTACGTTCCGACAGTTCTCTTACTATCTCTGGATGGTGTGATTCAGATTATGCAGGTTGCCCCTTAACTCGACGTTCTCTTTCGGGTTGGGTTGTGTTTGTCGGAGATTCTCCCGTATCTTGGAAAACGAAGAAACAACAAACTGTGTCTCTTTCTAGTGCCGAAGCTGAATACAGGTCCATGACTGCAGTCTTATGCGAGTTAAAGTGGTTAGTGGGTCTGTTTTCTAGCCTCGGTCTCTCTATTCCTCAACCTTTGAATCTTTACAGTGATAGTAAGTCCGCTCTACATCTGGCTCAAAATCCCGTCTTTCACGAGCGAACGAAGCATATCGAGGTGGACTGTCACTTTATTCGTGATGCTATTTTGGATGGTTTGATACGACCGTCTCATGTTGCCACAAACTCGCAGATTGCTGATATCTTTACGAAAGTTTTAGCATCGTCACAGTTTGATTTCCTACTTCGCAAACTGGGCATTCATGATCTCCATGCTCCAGTTTGAGGGGGAGTATTAGGCCGTGTATTAGCATTGACCCGAGGCCGACTTATCGTAATCCCAAGGTCGACTTACTGTAGTCCCAAGGCAAACTTATTGTAGTCCCAAGGCCAATACATTGAATCCCCTTATCCCTATCTTGTATAAATACCAAGTATTTCTCTAATGGAAGGATACAATTCATTCTACCAAAAACACTTGTTGATTGTGATTATCATTGTTAGTTTGTTACGTTTATTATCATAATATTAAAAAAAATAGTATTATTGATAAAAAAATTAATAATAACTATTAAATTTAAGATGAGTAAAGCTGAAATGAGTTGAACTTAATGGAGTTGAACTGAACTAAACTGAACTAAATGGAGCTGAGCTGAGCTGAACTGAACTGAATGGAACTGAACTGAATGAAGCTGAACTGAACTGAACTGAGTTGAACTGAACTGAATAGAGCTGAGCTGAACTGAAATGGGCTGAAAATAAGCCAGAAAGAATAGGGCCTGAGTCGACGACCAACAATTGCTTCCAAGCCCAGGCCCATAGAGTTTGATGATCGAAATTTCATAGTCAAGCACTCAAGAGGCCCATAATTCTTCACTTCATGCTCTCGGGTCCAACTGTTATACTCCCTCCAAATAACTAAGTTTGCCCCATTTCATTTGGGCACCAATAATAAGGAATGGAATAAACAATTGGAAAGTAATGCAAAATCTGCAAGTTGTTGATAGTTAACCAAAAAGTAATTAGATTAGTTAAATATGTTTAAGGTAATATGTTTACAATAGTTGAGTTTAGTTTTCCCCCCAAAATTACAAAGATAAAGTGCATTTGAACACTCATAAATATTCCCCCCATTTTTTCCCCCCAAATTACATCAACTCAGCCTAGATAACATCACAAAGCAGTACTTGTCAGCATCTTCATTTCTTTTTCATGTCTTCAGTTTTTTCTTCCTCTTTTTTTTTCTTCTCTTCTCTTTCTCTTGCTTCATACTGCACTCAAAAAAAAGGTTAGTAAAACAGTCCAAAATATATTCACAAATCAGTATTCAAACGAGTAAAACTTACTTGCTCATTCGACAATAAAAATGCGTGGTCCAAACCTTTCAAATGATCAAAGACATAGAATTGTCTGCATTTTATTCGAGCATACTAAAAATGGCAGGCCAGAAAGAGGTCAAATGCAGGAAGTTGCTGACCAGTTTGGAGTGGACAGAAAAACCATATTTCGAATATGGACTCTTGCAAAAGGACAGAGACTAAATGGTGATGAATTAGACTTACATTCAAAGATCAAAGGGAAGAAAGGAAGGCCTACTATAGAAATTCCTGTTGAAAGAATACTAGCAATACCAATGGGAGAAAGAACTTCATTGATCACATTTAGCAAGGCAGTTGGAGTCTCACCTTCAACAATTCAGAATTGGGTTAAACAAAAAAAAATAAGGTCACACACGTCAGCCTTGAAGCCTTCACTAACGGATGAGAACAAATTTCACAGGATGTGGTTTGCTCTTTCACAGTTAAGGTATGATAGAATTTCTAATTCTTTAAAGTTTAAAGAAATGTCAAATGACATTCATATGGATGAGAAATGGTTTTACATCACACAAGACCAAGCCAAGTTTTTTCTTCTCATGGAAGAGATGAATCCATATAGGTCATGCAAAAGTAAGAGCTTCATTACCAAAGTCATGTTCATGTCAGCTGTTTCAAGGCCAATATATGATGGAAATGGCACACTTCTTTTTGATGGGAAAATAGGAATATTTCCCTTTACTTTCATGGATCCAGCAAAAAGAAACTCAAAAAACAGACCAGCTGGGACTTTGGAAACAAAGTCAATAGCATCCATTACTAAACAAGTAGTGAAAGATATGCTTATGTCAAAAATACTTCCAGCCATTAAAAGCAAGTGGCCACGAAACATGTCAAAGAACATAAACATCCAACAAGACAATGCAAAACCCCATATTAGATGCACTGATCAAGACTTTGTTACTGCAGCTACATCAGACGGATTTAACATAACCCTGACTCAACAACCCCCCAACTCACCTGACTTGAATGTGCTAGACTTAGGATTTTTCAGGTCAATTCAAACACTACAGCAAAGGAAAAGGGCAAAAACTGTTGATCAATTAGTGTTCAATGTTATACAGGCTTGGGATGAAGAGCCTCCTTTATGTCTAGATGATGTGTGGTTAAGTCTACAAGCAGTAATGTTGGAAGTCTTGAAAAATAAGGGCCATAATAACTTCAAGTTACCACATTTAGGCAAGAAAGCACAAAGGGCAGCAGGTACATTGCCTAGAAATCTAGATGCAAATCAAGACATTGTAATGGAATGTCTCCATGAATTAAATGCAGCAGGGAAGGATCAAGGTTTAGAGCATATTACTGTACCAATGGCAGTAAATCAGCAAATCTAGATGCAAATGAAGACATTCATATTTTGTTGTAAAATATTTAAGTAATGTACTGAAGTCACGGTCTTTTGGCAATGTAATGAATGTTTATAATGGAAGCATTCCTATTATGGAGTGCTTACATAATAAACATCAGTGAGACAGTGAAGTTATTTTGTAATCTCTAATATGGACAAGTTATGCATGGTTCTGAACAATATTTTGTAATGAAAGGGAAGGAGCTCTCAAAGCATTTAGCAATCTCATCACTGAGCCTTCATATTGTATGATTAAGGTCTCCTAAATCCAGAGCATTTCAAGATATTTGTGTTACATTCAAACTGTCATGTGGTGGAATATGAAAGACCTCCTACATAAACAAATAAAAGCATAACACAAACCTTGAAAATACTATGGTGGAATCCTTACCAAAACTCTCAATTCAATTTATTTGCACTGAACATAACTTTTGCCCCATCAAAGCTCTCATACCAGTAAGGTTTCATCATCACTGAGCAACATCTCAGTCCAAAAAAAATTGAACCATCACTGATGTACATACAACAACACTGTTAAAACAACTCTCGGGCCTAAATGACCTTATCATTGAGTTGTGTAAGGTACTAAGGCCTCCTACAGACACACCAACAAATGGTATACCATGTGGTGGCCTTACTACCTTTGTCAAATAGCCACTGAGTTAAGTACAAAAGCTCTCAAACCAGTAAGGAATGTCATCACTGAGCAACCTAAACGTCATACAGATTCAGAAAATGAACAAAACAACCAGCAGACAGAAGAATAGAGACAAAAAACCTGTAAAAAGAGCAACTGAACAATCAGAACCAGCATACATCAACAACCAGCAGACATCAACAACATGCATCAGACATAAAATAGAAGTGAGACAGTGAAGTTATTTTGTAATCTCTAATAGCCACTGACTTAAGTACAAAAGCTCTCAAACCAGTAAGGTTTTGTCATCACTGAGCAACCTAAACGTCATACAGATTCAGAAAGTACACTGGAGAAGACGGTAGACAAATTCAGATTTAGAAAATGAACAACACAAGCATATGAGACAATACAAAAACTAAGACAACTGAGCAAGTGAGACAGTACAGTACAAAACAACAACAACAACAACAACAACAACAACAGGCATCAGACAGTTAGACAGATCAGACAGATGAACAAGCATCTTGCAAAAGATCAAGTTAACCAGTACAAAAGACTCATGTTTAGGTATCAGACAGAAGACTAGACAAAATACCCGTATCAAGAGCAACTTTACAGAAGACAGTAAACAGCGAAATGATTTATACTTTTACAGCAAATTAACAACAAACACCATCAGAAAACATCTTCAGGCTCATTATACCAAATAAACAGCAAACACCAGCAGAAAACACCAGCAGAAAAAACAACGTCGACATAAACAATAAGATGAACAACAGTAACGTTTAAAACAAAATAACAGTGTCGAGATAAAGTTTTTTACCAACTCAACGGCCGCAGCCTCCTTTTTATTTTGCCTATCGATGAACCTCTTCACATAAGCATTAAACCTCTTTGAACTTTCTGTTTCAGGCTCGGAAACCAAAAAGTCAGGCTCAGGGAGAACAACTTTCTCTTCATGAACCACAAAATCAGGCTCATTATCGCCAGTCTCATTGGAGAGTTCTTCAAATCCAGGTGTATTTGGCACATAGGAAGAGCAAGCATCATCGAACTCCGTTTCGCCCACTTGAGTGCCTAAATCAGACGGACTTAGTGAGTCAGGTACAATCCTCGTAGGCGGTAGCGAGATCTGGGTAGATGAAGATTCTCCGTCATCATCGCCTGATGAACCAAGCATATACCAATCCAACACACACTGAAGACACTCTTGCCCACAATTTGAATGCTTAGGTGCCATAAAAACCCTGAAATTACAACAACAAATGGAAAGATCTAGGTTTTGTAGTGGATCAACAACAAAAGTAATGGAAAAATATTTGTGGAGTGATGCAGATTATTCGTTTTTAGAAGAAGATGAGGCAGATTAAACGTTTTTAGAAGAAGAGGAGGCAGAAAGAAAGGGAAAGATAAGGCGGAAAAAACAAAGCAAATGGAAAGATCTAGAGAAGCATTGAGAATTTTAGGGTTTTCATAGATTTCATATTGGACGGGTAGGTGGGGGAATAAATTCTGGGTTGATCCAAAAATATGGAGGGAGTTTTGGGTTGATCCAAAAAAATATGGAGGGAGTTTTGTAATGATCCAAACAAAAGGGAGGGAGTATTTGGACTGATCCAAAAAAAGGGAGGGAGTAGTTAGTGTAGAGTAGATTAGTGTTTAGTTTTGGGTAAATTAACAATGGGTTAGTGTTTAGAAACCCAAAAATTAGGCCCATTAATGAGTGGCAATAATTGTAAATATAAATGAGCCACAAGGACCATATGGTCATTTGCATGTCTCAAAAAGGAAATTTGACAAATGGGGCAAACACAAATACTTTGCCTTATATGGGAAATGGGGCAAAGATAGGTAATTGGAGGGAGTACTCTATACCAAAACACTCCAATTTTTTTACGCGGTATTTTTTATTCGGAAAGGATAATGAGTTAGCGCCACCCGGTGGCGTCCAATCTCGGCGCCACCCGGTGGCGCCCAATCTCGGCGCCACCCTCTCACAGACAATAAATATGGACCCCCAAAATAATGGATCCCACAAAATAAGTGACGACCCCAATAATAAGAGATGCATGTGAGAGGGTGACGCCGAAATTAAGCGCCACCTGGTAGCGCTGAAATTAAGCGCCACCCGGTAGCGCCGCATCATTATCCAGGAAATTTATTTGTATACCCTTAACTAAAAAAGAAATCTCTGGAATATTTATCTCAATAAAATCAAATTTCTTGAACTATAAATGATAACTTGACTATACAGTTCGGATTTGTGGCGAAACGGGTCAAGTACTCAAGTCACAAGTCCGTTCGGGTAATATTATTTCGGGTTACATCGGTTTATCGTTTAACCTTCGGGTTGGTTCAAGCCGACTTCGGTTGCTCAAATTTAAGGATTCTATCGGGTCGGGTAAACTTTTGCCAGCTAATGTAGTCATCAGTACCACAAGTTGGAAATTAGAAAACGTATGCTTGTTATGGGTTGCTGTACTGTCTTACTCCGTATTAATACCGTCATAATGCGTTATCCGGAAACCTCATAAGTTGGTTAAAATAGAAATTTGCAGCGCAAAATTAATATTAATTATAACGTGGATAATACTCGTTTGTTTGGATAAAAATCCAGCATTATTATGTACAAGTTGAGCAGGAGAGTGGTTGGTCGATATAATGATATAAATACAGAGCTGCACCTACATATATATATATATATATATATATATATGCTTACAAGCAAAGTTGAGCAAAATAGTACTACGTAGTTAGCTTATCTTTGTTTACGAAGTTGAGTGCAATTTGAATTTGAGGAAGGTAATTCATATAAAGGATTAATATGAATGTTATTGATAATGAATTACAGTAACAAGGTTACATTATATACTTGAGATTACAATATGAACACAATAACTAACTACTATAGAATATTAGATATGTGCAAGATAATAGGAGAAGATTATGGGAAGGAGTTGTTAACTGATTCCTTCCTTAATACTAGGATTGACTTGAGGAGAGTTATCCTTAATACGCTCCCGCAAGATGGACGGTCGGAGAGTGAGGCCGATCTTGGAAGTAAGCAACGAGTGCCGCGGCCGTGGCAGGGGTTTCGTGAGGGAGTCTGCTAATTGATCATCACCATTTATATGTTGAACTCGAATAGTTCCTAGCTGGACTTGTTCCCGAACAAAATGAAAATGTAGCGCTAAGTGTTTCATACGGGAATGAAATATAGGATTAGCAGAGTAGCTAGTAGCACCAAGGTTGTCGCAAAATAAAACCGGAGCTGCAGTAGGACGAATATTGAGCTCAGATAACAATGATTTCAACCATAGTACTTCAGCTGTAGTGTCCGCAACTGCCCGGAATTCAGCTTCAGTCGAGGAGCGGGATAGGGCACGTTGCTTTTTGGAGGACCATGAAATGGGATTTTTGCCAAGAAAAACAATGTAGCCAGTAGTTGATACATAATTATCTTTGTCGCCAGCTAGGTCAGCATCGCAATAGGCATGAAGATTGAGAGGAGTGTCCTTTAACAGATGAATACCGAGGTGTAGTGTACCACTGAGATATCGAAGTAATTTCTTAAGGGCAACCCAGTGAGTGGCAGTGGGATGGGTAAGAAATTGAGCAAGTTTATTGACCGGGTAAGCAATGTCGGGTCGGGTAAGAGACAAGTATTGTAGACTTCCGACTAGTGCGCGATAATTGGTAGCATCTTGAATCGGTTGAGCAGGGAGGTGAGTAAGAGGCGGATGACTGAGCATGGGTGTGGAGGATGGGTGACTATCAGACATATTGTAACGGGTTAAGAGGTCCGAGATATACTTGGTTTGATTTAGGTGAATACCACGGGATGTCGGGGTTACTTCCATGCCAAGGAAGTAGGAAAGCGGCCCAAGGTCCTTAAGAGAAAATCGGCGGGAGATGGCAGCAATAAACTTCGTAACTTCACTGGTGGAAGAACCGGTGATAATTATATCATCCACATACACTAAAACAAATAGCATGACGGTAGGACGATTATAAATAAACAATGAAGAATTCGAAATGCTTTTTCGAAAACCATAGGCAGCAAGATAATTTTGTAATTCGGTATACCAAGCACGCGGGGCTTGTTTGAGACCGTAGAGTGCTTTTCGTAATTTGCATACATGAGACGGCTTGTCGGGGTTGACAAACCCAGGAGGTTGTATCATATAGACAGACTCGTGTAAGGTACCTTGTAAGAACGCATTATTCACATCAATTTGTCGAATCGACCAACCTTGGGTAACGGCTAGGGAAAGGATGAGGCGAATGGTAGTGGGTTTAATAACTGGGCTAAAGGTTTCGGAGTAGTCAAGACCGGGTCTTTGATGGAAGCCTTTGGCGACAAGACGGGCCTTGTGTTGTTTTAGTGTGCCATCGGGATTATATTTGACTCTATAGACCCATTTACAGCCTATAGTGTTAGGAGCGGAGTCGGGTGGGACAAGTGACCAAGTTTCATTGCGTAGTAAAGCATCGTACTCGGACTGCATAGCTGCTCGCCAGAGAGGGTCGACGAGAGCTTGCTTGACAGTCGTGGGGGTAATATATTGGGACGGAACAGAGGCCAGTTTTGCATATTTTGGATTCGGTTTCCGAATATTATTTGAAAGACGGGTGACATGAATAGGTGGGGGTGGGGGTGGTGGCGGTACAGGCGAGCTGGTGGGTGTGGTTTGGGGTATGGCAGGGGAGGTCGTGGGGATATTGGTCACGGGTGGGGCAGGTGAAATTGGGTCAGTGAGGGGTGGGGAGACAGGGGAGGATGACGGGTCAGGGGTGTTGGGTAATTGGTTAGGGTTGGGTAACGGGTTAGGAGAGGAGACAATGGGTATGGACAGAGAGCACCAATCCGAGGCCGTCATGGACGTGGGAGCTGTTGCGAGATTAAGGAGACGGGAATAAGGAAATTGGTCGTCGTAGAATTTCACATGTCGGGAGGTATATATACGATTGGAGGTGGGATCGAGACAGAGATAAGCGCTTTGGGTTGGTGAGTAACCTACGAAGACACATTCAAGAGAGCGGGATTGAAGTTTGTGACTATTGTAGGGCCGTAACCATGGAAAACAAAGACAACCAAAGCTGTGAAGTTTTAGATAATTAGGGTCTTGATTAAATAATTTGAAATAGGGCGAGTTATTTTGAAGAGACGGAGTAGGGAGACGATTTATTAAATAGGCAGCTGTCGAGAAGGCATATGGCCATAGAGTAAGAGGGAGCTTGGCGTGAGTAAGAAGAGCTAAGCCCGTTTCGACGATATGTCGATGTCGCCGCTCAGCAAATCCATTGTGTTCGGGAGTATGAGGGGGAGAAGTTAGATGAGTGATACCGTCTAGATTGAGTTGGGGAGTGAGAGCTGTGTATTCTCCACCATATATACTTGAGATTACAATATGAACACAATAACTAACTACTATAGAATATTAGATATGTGCAAGATAATAGGAGAAGATTATGGGAAGGAGTTGTTAACTGATTCCTTCCTTAATACTAGGATTGACTTGAGGAGAGTTATCCTTAATAATTCAATGGCTAGTGAAGGTGATACATTCCCACCGCAGCAGCAGGATACACAACCAGGCAAACAGTACTTGATGACTCCTCTCCCTATTTCCGTCGATCCCAATTATAAACCATCCAACAAACTTCAGGTTAGACATGCTGTGATGAATCGAGCTCCTGATAAATTAATATCAATGTAAATAAATTATGGAGTATTTAGTATTTTAGTATAGGAATGTAATGTACACGACATGATACGGAGTATTATCTTGTGAGGATCGAATAGTCGAATACAACATATATCTATACATGTGACATGATGTGAATATGTGACATAACTTAATGAGAGAACGCTTCTTTAAGAATCTAAAATCCATGTTTGTAAGGAATATCTAATAGAGTGGATGCTTTTAATATTGCGTGTTATTCTTTCCTAAATGTTTAAAAGTCCATTTCAACGCATACTATATACTCCATTTATATTGTTCATTTGCTTACATTTTTATTATTTAAAAAATGTATTTTAATCAAGGTAAATAAATTATTGTGACAGAAGGAATATATGTCAATAACTGTATACTACAAAGTTTTTTTAACAAATTACGGCTCCTATAATGGTTTATATGTCAATAAATGTATACTCAAATATCAGACCATTAGAATACCCTGTAGATCTTTATTGTGGTTTATATTTGCGAATATGTGACAAATTGCAGGGAAAGGTGGCCTTAGTAACAGGAGGTGATTCAGGGATAGGAAGGGCAGTATGCTACTATTTTTCACTAGAAGGCGCAACCGTGGCTTTTACCTATGTACCAGGACAAGAGGACCAAGATGCAAATGACGCCCTTGCTCTTATAAAACAAGCAAAGGCGAGTGATGCAAGTGATCCTGTCGCAATACCGACTGATCTGAGGTCTGAAGCCCAATGCCAGCAAGTGGTTGAGCAAGTAGCCAGCCTTTTTGGCCGCATCGATGTCCTTGTCAACAATGCTGCTGTACAGTTTTATACTGAAAGTATTTTGGATATTACAGAAGAACAGCTTAAGAGGACATTTGAGACTAACATCTATGCTTATATCTTCATGGCGAGGTAGATTTATGATTTGTATTATGAGTAAATTAAAAATAACTTTCTTTTAAAATTTAGTTTTTTAAAATTACTCCCTTATATAATTTTTTCCTAAAATTACTTCTTTAAATACAATTTTATTAAAAATTGCATTGCTTCAAAACTTCAATTTAGATGACTTGTTCCGTATGTTTTTCAACTTATTCCTTTTGTAACTTAGCCAATTTTGGCAATTTATATACTTTGAAAGATATAATTATGGAGAATAAGTTCAAAAATATACGGAACAAGTCATCTAAATTAGAGTTTTGAAGCAATGCAATTTTTAATAAAATTGTATTTTAAAGTAGTAATTTTAAAAAACTGGAATTTTTAAAAGGGAGTTATTTTTATTTTACTCTTGTATTATCTTTGATGTATAATCTATAATCTATTATTGATTTAAACGCGAAACTGATGACCTGTTTGCCTTGCCACATAATCTTCTGAAATGCAGGGAATCGCTAAAGCACATGAAGGAAGGAAGCGCCATAATCAACACAACTTCGGTAGTAGCCTACGCAGGCAATGCAGACTTACTAGATTACAGTTGCACCAAAGGCGCTATCGTCACCTTCACCAGAAGCCTCGCCCTGCAGCTTCTTAAGCAGGGAATTCGGGTGAACGGGGTTGCACCGGGCCCCATCTGGACTCCCCTCCAAGTGGCTTCGCTCCCGGTCGATAAGGTTGTTAATTTCAATTCGGAGGCGCCCATTGGAAGAGCAGGAGAGCCTTTCGAAATGGCACCTTCTTATGTTTTCCTTGCCAGCAATGAATGCTCGTCATACATTACTGGACAAGTCATTCATCCTAATGGTATGATATTTTGTTGTGTTTCGTGTTTTTATCTCTGATTGATTTTCCATTTTTTTATGGAGCCAAAGATTCAATATTATTTGACTATAAAGCATGATAGAAATCAAGAATAAAGCGAAAATGACACAAAAGATTGTTGCGCTTCTAGTGTAGTAAAGAAGCGTAACAACCAGCAATCACACAACACAATTTTGTATATACGAAATTTTCATTTTAATTATTCAGATATAGTCTCGATGTGTTTCCTAACATTGATTGGACAAATGTTTTTCTAGCACCCTTTACCGGATCCCTCGAGGCACGAATGTAATATCATTGTTGTATATTTTTTTATCTAACTCAACGACGCTTGATACGCTTGCTATTTCATCTTATACTGAATATAGGTTTTGTTTGGATTGCTGTTTTTTTTTGAAGGAGGATCAATCGTCAATGGTTGAAAAAGGATCCTCCGAATGAGAATTTCATAAACAAAACAAGTGGAGCTCGGTGTTCATCAACATCCATAGGTTGTGTAGCGCAGCCTACAATATGCATTATTATTCAATGTTTACATGTACGTTGATTAAAGTATATATGTATCATGTGAAAAAGATCATTGTGGTGTATTCTTCCTTCCTTATTATTTGGTTAAGTCCAACTTATATTGTGGATTTGCTATTATTTCAAGTACTCGTAGTAATTGGTATGCCGATCCACCTTACCACCACCACTTTCATCGTCTTAGGGACGGTTAGGGTCACCATTGGTCCGTTTTCGGTCCACCCTTACTAAATTTTGAACCGCCACAAACCCACCTTTGTCTCAATCAGTCGAAAATCGACCCACTACTTATATGTATATATTTGTGAGCTACTCTGTCTCATAATGGAGCCGCTACAAACCCATTTTCAACCTACCCAACCCATTTCGAGCCACCATTCACCCATTTTTTTAGCCTTTTTTCTATTTTTACAACATAGATTTGAATATTTTGTGATTTGGGTGCTCCGTAACTAAAAAATAAGACGGTTAACGAAGCAGACATAAAATAAACAATAAGGTTACGTTTGGGAGTAGTCATGAAAATACATGGGTATGAGTGGGGATATTGAAAAGTAGGCCGGGTAGAAATGTGAAAGCGCAAAACTACATAGGTACAATTGTACAAACGATCCCAAAATATAGAAGAGAGAATAATTGTTGACCAAATCAATACTATATACGGAGTATTAAATCCAGAAACCAAGGGGTTTTAATGTAATTAAAGAAAGTTAAACAAATTAAATTATAGTTTTAAATCACTAACACCGTGTGATGGACCCGATTAATGGATCTCAATGCAAATATTATATAGTTTGGGTTAAAATTAAATTATATAGAAGTTTAGTAATTTTCCTAAACATTTGTAAGAGACTAAAACATGGTTAATTTCCTTAAAATAAAATAATTAATTAAGATGGTCAATTTCCTTAAAATGAAATAATTAATTTTCTTAAAATAAAATAATTAATTAGTATAAAAATGCACACTTATGATATTAATTATTATCATCATAAAATTATATATTAAATTTAGATATATAGAGATATTAATTATTTAACATAGAAAAATATAATATAAGTAGGTTATAAATGATTCAAATTAAAATTCCATAATATATAATATTGCATAATTCTTTCGATTTGATTTAATGCATATATATGTAATATATTTGTATAAATATATAATCCGCTTAAAATTACATGCCTTAGTAGTAAAAGTAATTTCGTCAGTAAGTAAAGAATTGTAGAAACATTGGATATAGTTATATGATAATAATCACTCATTTGAATAGTAAAAATAACAATATTATCAGCGAGATTAGTGAAAGTGGTAGAAACAACAACGGGAGTAGTGAAATAATCAATATTAATGCGGCAATAGTGAAAGTAACAATAATTACGACGGGAGTAATGAAATCATCGATATTAATTCGGCATTAGTGACAGTAACAATAACCACGGCGAGAGTAGTGAAAGTAACAATGATTACGGGCAAGTAGTGAAATGGTATACTATTGTTTCATTAATAAGAGTAAAATATTAATAGCGGGAGTAGATGATTTGTCTCAAAATTTATTTCATCGTAATTTAAGGATATGTCATAGAAAAATATATTAATGATAAATTTATGGGTTATACAACTTTAAGTAATTTTATTTAATTTAAAAAAAAAATTAATGGTAAGTAGAGGTAGCTCGGGCGAAGCCGGGCACCAATACTAGTCAATTATTGAAAGAAGAAACAAGATTTTTTTGGTTAATTAGCGTTAATTAACAACTTAATTAGGTAATTAGCAATCAATTGAAACTATTTAGATTTATAGTGTCCACGTCATCACTTTTTATTTTTTCCCGAACTTTCTACAAAGCCGCTAACCTTCTTAGTGACTTTACCTAGTATTCATCAAAATTTCACCCAACCCATATCCAGTAGGTATTGGAGTACGCAAAAACGTGAAATTCATGTAAGCCGCTGAGGATATTGGCGGCTTTGTCAAGTGTTTTTTTTTTTTTAAAATGAGAACGTAGTAAGCCGTTGAAAATCATAGCGACTTCTCATATTTTTAACTAAATTTTCACTTTCCAAAATCCAGTAGCTACTGGAGTCAAAAATTGCCAAAAATCGCCTTTGAGATCCAAAATTTATATGTGATGGTTATCAAATTAAACCTCGCAAGTGCACGATTTATAGTTGTGCAAAATTGAGGGTCGATCCCACAAGGAGTTAAGAAGATTACTAATTGTTCTAATCCTTGAGCTTAGCTAAGTCAACAATAAAAGGATGAGTGTGAATATCTAAAAACTAGACTAAACAAAATGAAATGCAATCTATCTAGAGAATGTAAAATGAGCAAGAAAGGTCTAAGTTGTAATTCAAATGATTAAAAGACCTAGAACTCGGTTCTCCCATAACAATTCATAATTCCACATATTGATTCCCTAGGCTAATCATTTAGGTAAACGGGCAAGGAGGAGATGACTCTAATTCGCCTAAGACCCCCCTCTCGGGTTCGAAGTAGGACATTAGCACTACCCACCAACCCCCCTTTCAGGTTCGAAGGTCGGAATCCTTAACTCAACACCCAACAACCCCGAAAACGTGCACATTCCCAAGGTGGTCAAGAACTTGGTCAAGGTCATTAAGTACTCATCGTATTCCGGGTCACCCACTCCCTCTCTCGAGGGTCGATTTCAAACGCTAGTCTAGAGGCACCCTCCCTCGGTTCTCCCTTTCGGTCTCAACCTTGGTTGGTGACAAGATCAAATTCCGGGTATCCAATTTACAACCTAACCAATTCTCGTTGGTGGACAAGGGTTACAAGTCGACACTACCCAAAATCGATCCTTAAACCATGAAATTCCTCTAAACTACCCTCACCAATTTCCCAACCAATTAGCCTATATGAGAATCAATTAGTGAAACTACTCATGCCGGGTCAAACCGAGTCCTAGTAGAATACTACTCACTAATCATGTTCCTAATTGCAAGAGAAACAACAAAGATGGAATCTTTAAGCATAAACATGGTGGAAGAACAAATTCTATTACTAATCATGCAAATATCCAACACAAATTATGAAGATAGACAAATTAAACTAAGAATGGGTGAGAAGTAAACTAAAAGACACAACCTTTAACACAAGCAACTCAAAGATTCAATCTTTGACACAAGAAAGTTAAAGACTCAATCTTTGAGTGCAACCAACAATGGAAAACAAAGAAAAGTTGAACAAGAGAGAGAATAACATCAATTAAACAACAAGAAGTAGTATTCTAACATGAACAACTAAACAAGAATTAAAAGAAAAACAAAATGTAAACAAATGAAATAAGGAAGATAAATTATACCAACTTAATAGCAAAGAAAGGAACTTGGATTGATAATAAGAAAGGAGAAACCTTCAATCTTCTTACAACCCAATTTCTAAGACTAAATATGATGTAATTATTGAAGAACTTGCTCTAATTAGGAAAAGATTAGTAAAGTAATTAACAAAGTTCAAACTTGGAAAAAGAAATTAAATTGGATCAAGGGTTGTGTGTCTAAACACGATTTTGAGGGAGTATTTATAGTATCCTCCTACTTAGGTTACAAAAAGGAAATTAAGACAAAACACGGGTAGCAGCGACAGCCAGCCGGTCGACCGGCGGCCGGCTGCACCTCCGGCGCCGAGACATATCAAATTTGAAGCTTTAAAATGGCCAAGCTGACGCTCCGCCGATTGACCGGTCGTCGGTTGGTCAGCCCAGGAGCATCCTCTGCTTTTTCCTCCCTTTCTTACTTGCTAACTTCCTCGTGTGCCTTGTTTCTTGCCAAATTTCCTTTAGCTAGCTCAATTACCTACAATCAAGTGCCGGAGTTGGTAATAGTGGGAATAAAAGGCAAAATGCAAGAAAAAGGCCTAAGATTGTGTCTAAGTAGTCCAAAGGATTAGCAAAAAGAGGGGTAAAAAGGGGCCAAATGTTCAATCACCAAATCTCCCCACACTTAGTCCTTACTCGTCCCCGAGTAAGTCCAAAGCCAATGCATAAGAGAATACTACAATAACCACCAAGAGTGTGTGCACAATATAAGCATCACTCAATTATTCTAATTAATAACCGATCGAGTATTAGCGCACTCAACGCCCCTTTAACTCACAATTTGACACTCATGAGGAAAAAGTGCCCTATTGCAAGGCAAGTTGGGTCTTGCTATAAAATTGCGACGCATTCATCAAGAAAGCAGAAAATCAAGCAATAGAATGCATCTAACAAAATGGTCCACTTTCCTCATCTAAGTGGCCGGGTTTTTAAACAACAAAACATGGTCTTGGTCGGGAGTGTCGTCTCAGAAGTTCCAACTGAGGTGCCAACCCCCTAAGCATGGCTCAAGCAACCCTAGTGTGACCAATACTCAAGAAACACATTCAAGAGCGGGGTAAGGGGAAGTAGGCAAGTCCGCCGAGAATTACAAAACCGACACGAGATTCAACCAAAAGACCCATGACTAAGAGGACCTAGGCAACGACATCCTCACGGTTTTCACTCGTCACTCAATGAAAGAACAAGGTGATTTTTGTGATAAATAGTAACCAAAATCACTCTCCTAACTCGACTAGCGAAAACGTGCCCGCAATCTAATGTGTAAGACCGTCCTATATCCAATGAAATGCAAACGAGGGTATAATGCACACAATATGAAACAAAGGTTGTAACGGGGCTAGGGAGTAGGACGAAACGGGATTGGTGCAAGCACCGTTTGGATATGTGGAGTTCAAATCAAGAATTACCGACACATCGTAACCCATTTCTTATTGCAACACATGAGACACATCTATGCCCTAACATAGCATGGATCACAAAAACTATGCAAAAATTGCATAAACCCAACTCAAATTGGAAAAATTAAAAAGTACTCATCTTATTTCAACAAATGGTAACGTCTACACCGTAACAAAGGCTCGGTTTCCCAAGCCATGCAAAAAATGTGTAAACCCGACTCATTTTGGAAAAACATCAATTTACCCTTTTATTTAGCAACGACTTTTTCTACCCCGTTTAATGATGAGGAGGGGTGTTGCTTGCCTTTTTCTTTTCTTGACAACATATGTACAACACAAGTGACTCATTTTTTTGATTTTTCATGACATTTTCACTTTTCTATTTTGTTTTTCATTTCTTTTTCAAAACCTCTTATTTATATACAACGCCAAATACATACCAAATTCCGACCTAAGTGGATATGTATACTATCCACCATCATGACCCAAATCACCTTCTACAACACAACTACAAAACCGACCAATTCTTTATCAAGGAAGGGTGGTTATGGAATGTAGCAATTTTGGTGGGTTTGCCAAATGGAAAGGCTAAAGCTCAAAGGGGCGAATCAAAAATGGAGATAATGGAAGGGACAAAGCAAGGCTATTTGGCTAGGTGAGGTTCATATAAACGGATTTTTGTTTCTTATTATGTGCACAAAAATGTAATGCAATTCCACGGTCTAAGGACGAAATGACACATTTATGCGTCTTGATGTGACACGCCTTGCGAGGAGGCCTACTCTCAAACCTAGATGAGGGTGGGGTATGAATGTACCCACCCTAGGAGGCTTTACCTTTACCTTTGAGTGGCTAAGTCAAGCCCTAGGTCTAGTCTATGGTCCTAGGTCTCACAAGATCGGTCTAAACTCATTGGTCAAGTCCACCTCCCTCGGCTAACTAAGAGGTCACGAATGCAAGCCTCGAGGAGGGGAAAGACACAATTAGACACATAGCTCATCATGGGGGTACTTGATTCCCTTCCTCGACCATGTTTATGCAAAACATTTACAAACTAAGTGCAACTAAGTCTAAACACAACACATATGCACATGTGACAAAATGCAAGCGGGAATCAAAAGAACGTGAAAATTGACATGAAACCAATATCTAATCCTAGCAGTTTGCATCAATACAAACAATCCACGTGGTCTCCCAAGGAGCCACCCAAGGCAACAAAATTGTCATTCTCCTTCAAAATATCCAAGATACCAAAAAGAAAGAATAGTAAAAAGGAGTAAGAGATAGGAAGGATTATACCAAGCGGTCTTCTAGCTCCTTTTTGCTTCAAATGTTCAATGCGCTATGCCAAAGGTTAGATAAGACATATATATATATACAATGCAAATGTTTTTGTAAATTTTTGGATGTTTTTTTTTCAATTTTTATGGATTTTTTTGAAATTTTATCAAATTTAAAAGTATTTACAAATATAAACAAATATTCACTAGGGTAGATATTTCCCTCCCCACACTTGAGATGTACATTGTCCTCAATGGACAAAAGCATAGGGAGTGAATAAGAAAAAGAAAGGAACATATTTTTTTATTTTTTTATTTTTTGAAAATAAAAAAGACATATTTTTGGTATTTTTTTGTTTTTGAAAATTAAAAGGACATATTTTTGGTGTTTTTCAATAAGTGAATTTCCTCTTCACACTTATTTATTTACATTAGTTCCAAATTGAAATAAATGTGTGGAGGAAATAAGAAAATTAAAATGCATGTTTTTGGAATTTTGTTTTGTTTTTTTTTTTCTTTTGAAAGTTTTTTTTGTTAGGCCCTCCCCACACTTATTTATAAATATGGGAGGGCATGTTGGGAAATAAAAGAGCATGTTTTTGTCGGTTTTTGTCATTTTTCAATTTTTTTTTTTATTTTAAAATAAGAATGCAATGCATGGTCTATTTTATATGCAATATTTGAACTACAATGCAAGGTATACTACGTGAATGCAATGTCTAAATGTGACGATATATTACAAATTTGAAATCTAATGCAATCCTAGATGAATGCAACTACGTGATTTTCTAAGCTAAGTGCATGCGAAAAATTAAATATGAATGAGAGAATTTGGATTAAGGGAGAGATCATACTTGTCTTTTTGGATTTTCAAACGGGAGCATTAGCCTCAAGGTGGTGCAAGGCTATGAATCACCAAGAGTCACTCGACTCTTCCAACCAACGAGAAGTTTTTTTTTTTTCAAGAAATCGTCAAGAAATGGAGAGATGAAATACTTACAAAGGGTCAAGGAACGAGATGCATAGGAAGCCACCATTGCCAAGAGCTCACATTTAAAAGTGCCCTCTCCACTTCACCAACTCAACTATCAAAATCAATATCATCTTCCACATTAAAAACGGCATTTCCTTCATCACCGATAACATCATCATCGGTACACATATTCCACCCTCCTCCGGACCCGGCGCCCCCGCGTCACCAAGGAATGTAGAAGCCACTCCATTATACCATGCACCACTCTCTTGATGAACCACGGGAGTAGGAAAGGCCGGGTTACTAAAGTAATCCGATTGCATATGGAATCCACCATGAATAGTTGGTGCGGTGTATCCATGGGTAGGCCATGTGAAGAAATCCGGATGCGGCCCATCCCTAGTGACAAACCCGCGGCGGGCATAGTCATCATAAATTGGGAAATTCCATACTCCTTGGTTATAGTAGATATGATCTAGCCTTTGGTTCACCACGTCGAACCGAGTGTTCATTTCACTCTTCAATTCACCCAATCTCAAGTTCAAGTTGTCAAAGTACCCTACTAAAGTCGGGTCGAGGGGAGGGTATTGGTAGTTCGGTTGTTGAGACGTTGATGGCATAGAGTGAGCTTCAAATTGTTGTGCTAAGGTGGTAAAAGTGGATGGGTGGGATTCCGAGGTCGGGCCGTGGCATTCTCGCCGAGAAAGTGTTTGAAGGGCACCCCCGGTGTGATCACGCTCATGTACCGAGAGGAGGTAGCTTGATTGATCTTGTTTGATTGTTGTAGCTTTAGTGTTAGGAAGCACAATTGAATCCTTATCATCAATTTGCCAATACTCACGATTATCGGCCGAGTCAACCTTGAACCAATATAAGGAGTGGATCATGTAAAACTTTGATAGGACATTAGGCTCTTGAACCGGATTGTACAATGACTCATCAAACCCGCCTATATCCTTGGCCAATTGTGTGATCATCCCGCCCACAAAAATTCCCACACTTTGATCCGGGAAATTCGCCAATTTCCTAAGGTGAAGCACAAAGTGGTGGGCTATGTTAATTTGAAACGGCTTGGGCTTTTGGAAAAGGTAAGAGCCAAGTATGTTTAGTTCATCGGTTCTAACGGTCCACGGTTCACTCCTAACAAAAATAGTCCACCCCATGAATCGGTGCCAAACCCTAATAACCGGAAAATGGATAGAGTTGGCACTCATTTTCCTTACCGTGGGTTCGGGCTTACTCGATATAGCTTCCCAAACCCGAGAATGGTGGAAATCAACTGGTGCTCTATAGGTGTCCATGTAGTTCAAGCCAAAAGCTTTTCCAAACCTTTTCAAGGTCATAGTATGGTCACGGTTCATAAGGCAGAACCTAATTTCAACAATTTCACCGGTACTTCTCCTTTTATCCACTTGGTGTGAGCTCAAGAATTCCCAAGTAAGGCAATGGTAGGTCAATCGTTTAAGGGTGTACAAGAATCCCATTCCAACCCCCCTAAATAGTTTCTTAGCATCGGAATCGATCCCTAAATCTTTTATGGTTTGGCTACAAATGAATTTAGTAGCATGAATAGGACGATTTTTGAATAAAAGAAACTTACATTTTTGAGCCCCGGATGCGAATACAAGGTTAGGGAAGTCGGGATCCGGCAAGGAATCCGTCATTTGAGCCGCTCCGAATTGAGCCGGTTCCATAGCGGCCCTAGCCGTGTCTGCTCTTGTTCTCTTAGATGCCATAATCAAGTTGGTTGGAAAGGTTGAGTGTTGGTGGGTGAGATTATTGGGGAATTAGAGAGGATTTTAGGTTGTGGGATTGTAGAGAATGAGAGTATTTTTTAGAGAGTGGTGTGAATTTGGGAGGTGGCTGGAGGGAATAAATAGACCCGTGAAAAGTGACGCTGAGCCGGTTGGGTGACGGCTGCCGGTTACCCGGCTCCCAGTCATTCAGCCTTTTTTCAAAAAACGATTTTTAGTGTCAAAATAGAGATGTCTCGGCGCCGGTATGCCAACCGGTCCTCCGGCTCCCAGCCTTCTTCTGCTTGATTTAAAAAAAAATTTATCCCCAAATTCCATATGCCTCGGCGCCGGTATGACAACCGGCCGCTGGTAACCCTTCCCCCCCGTCAATCCTTCATACAAAGCATTGTTATGCCACCACATAACATCCTCCTTTCAAAAATCAAATGCCAAGCTTAGTTGGTCACCAAATTGTTTCGATTCCCCAATGGTTAGGCTAGTAAATAATTACACTAAAGTGTGACCCATGGGTTGTCTCCCATGAAGCGCCCTTATTTAACGTCGTAGGCTCGACTAAGTCACAAATTACCCATGTACACGGACAATGCACCAAAAAGTGAATGACAATCAATATTGGACAAGATATGTGTCAATTGAGCTTATATTCTTCAAGATGGGAGGGCCGGCTACGTAGTGCTTTAGCCGTTGTCCATTTACCTTGAAAGCTTGGTCCCCATCGGATATTTCAACCGAACCGTAGGAGAAAACTCGGACCACGATGAAGGGACCCGACCATTTTGACTTTAATTTCCCGGAGAATAGCTTGAATCTTGAGTTAAAGAGGAGAACTAACTCTCCCACCTTGAATTCCCTTCGAATTATGGCCTTGTTATGGAATCTTTTGGTTCTCTCTTTATACAATCTAGAGCTCTCATAAGCCTCTAGCCTAAACTCTTCTAACTCATTGATGTCAAGAAGTCTCTTTTCTCCGGCGCTCTTCAAGTCAAAGTTGAGAAGTCGGATTGCCCAATGCGCCTTGTGCTCCAACTCTACCGGTAAGTGGCAAGGCTTTCCATACACCAACCGGAACGGTGAAGTTCCTATCGGTGTTTTGAAAGCGGTCCGGTAAGCCCATAATGCATCGTTGAGCTTAGTTGAGCAATCCTTCCTTGACCGGCTCACGGTCTTCTCAAGAATCATCTTAATCTCACGGTTTGAGATCTCAGCTTGTCCGTTTGCTTATGGGTGGTAGGCGAGACTTTGCCGATGTTGCACCCCATGTTTCTTTAGAAGAGCATCTAGAGTTATTTCCCAAAAATGCGTCCCACGATCACTAATCACAATTCTTGGAACCCCAAACCTTGGAAATATGATTGTTTCCATAAGTTTTGTTACCGACTTTGCATCACAAGTTTTTGTTGGGATGGCTTCAACCCATTTGCTCACATAATCCACCGGGACAAGGATGTACTCATTACCATGAGATGAGAGAAAAGGACCTTGATAGTCAATCCCCCATACATCGAATAATTCAACTTCAAGAATGTAATTTGCGGGCATTTCATGCCTCCTTGAAATGTTTTCACTTCGTTGACACTTGTCACATCCCTTGACATAGCTTGCCACATCATGAAATAGAGTAGGCCAATAAAAACCGTATTGGAGCACCCTTGCGGCGGTCTTTCTCGAACTCCCATGCCCTCCACTTGGCATGTCATGGCAATGAAAGATGATGGGCTCTACTTCTTCATTTGGGATGCACCTTCTAATCATCCTATCCGCACAAGATTTATAAAAGCATGGGTCATCCCAATAATATTGTTTCACGTCATGGAAAAACTTCTTCTTCTTGTGATAGTCATAATCATGAGGGATTATTTCGGAGACCAAGTAATTGACAATATCCGCATACCATGGCGCTTTACCCAAGCTTAGGGACAACAAGTGATCATCGGGCAAATAATCGTTAATTGGAAGCCCATTTTCAACATTGTGGTTGATCAATCGGGACAAGTGGTCGGCTACCACGTTTTCAACTCCTTTCTTGTCCCTTATCTCCATGTCAAACTCTTGTAATAGATGAATCCACCTAATCAACCGAGGCTTGGACTCCTTTTTGATGAGTAAGTGTCTCAAAGCAACGTGATCGGTGTACACTATCACTTTAGCTCCCACCAAATAAGTCCGGAACTTCTCCATGGCAAAAACTACCGCTAAGAGCTCCTTTTTCCGTTGTTGAGTAGTTGGTTTGAGCTTCATCAAGAGTCTTGCTAGCATAATGAATCGCATGCACCTTTGCATCCTTCCTTTGGCCTAAAACCGCGCCCAAGGCTTGATCACTTGCATCGCACATTAGTTCAAATGGCAAGTTCCAATCCGGAGGTTGTATGATTGGAGCACTTGTCAAAGCCTCTTTCAACCTATTGAAAGCATCAAGACATCGGTTAGAGAACACAAAATGAGTATCTTTGGCTAATAATTCGGTCAAAGGTCTCGCAATTTTGGAGAAGTCCTTGATGAAGCGGCGATAAAAGCCCGCATGACCAAGGAAGCTTCTCACTCCATTGACATTGGTGGGAGGTGGGAGACTAGTAATGACCTCAACCTTAGCTTTGTCAACTTCAATTCCACGATTGGACACTATGTGTCCCAACACAACACCTTCTTGTACTATAAAATGACACTTTTCCCAATTAAGCACAAGGTGAGACTCTTGACACTTGTTCAAAATTTTCTCCAAATTTGCCAAACAACTTTCAAAGCATTTCCGAACAACCGAAAAATCATCCATAAAAACTTCCATTTCTTGTTCAACAAAATCGGAGAAAATGGACATCATAACCCTTTGAAAAGTAGATGGTGCATTACATAGACCAAATGACATTCTTCTATATGCATAGGTGCCAAATGGACAAGTGAAGGTAGTCTTTTCTTGGTCACTTGGATGGATAGGAATTTTGAAGAATCCCGAATAGCCATCCAAGATGCAAAAGTAGTTGTGTTGAGCCAATCTCTCCAACATTTGGTCCATGAACAGTAAAGGAAAGTGATCCTTCCTGGTGGACTTGTTCAATTTTCTATAATCCACACACATCCTCCACCTGGTTATCGTTCTAGTCGGAATCAATTCATTCTTATCATTCTTCACTACCGCCATTCATCCTTTTTTAGGAACTACATGAACCGGGCTTACCCATCTACTATCCGAAATAGGGTAGATAATACCGACATCAAGTAGTTTGAGGACCTCTTTCCTCACAACTTCTTTCATTATGGGGTTAAGCCTTCTTTGTGCCTCAATGGAGGAAGTATCCTCGTTTTCAAGTAGGATTCTATGAGTGCACAAAGAGGGATTAATCCCTTTGAGGTCACCAATTGTGTACCCAAAGACACCCTTAAACCTTTTTAACAAAGAAAGTAGTTTTGAGGTTTGGGTGTCATCAAGTTCACTATTGATGATGACGGGAAAAGTGGAATTATCTCCTAAGAACTCATATCTCAAAGAAGGGGGACGAAGTTTAAGTTCAACCGTATAGGAGGAGGCGTAGAACTCTCCTCCTTCTTACCCACTTCCAAAATTTCAAATTTGGGAGCTCTCCCATGAATTGGAGCGGAGTCCATCATCCACACATAAGCAAGAGCTTCAATATCTTTATCATCAACTTCATACCCATGGACAAGACAAGATTCCAAAGGATCCATGGAGGAAGCTTTTGGGTCATGCTCCTCCACGGGATTCTCTAGAATATCCACGATACAACAAGTGTCACCTAGAGATGGAGCTTCCATAGACTTGGCAAGTTCAAATTCAACCTTGTCTTCACCCACTTGCAAAGATAACTTTCCACTCTTCACATCAATCATTGCTCCACCGGTAGCTAGACAAGGTCGCCCCAAGATAATGGGCACATTGTTATCCTCGGGCATGTCCATTACATAGAAGTCACATGACATCACAAGTTTCCCTACCATCAAAGGAACATCCTCAATCACCCCCAAGGGATACTTGACCGAACGATCGGCCAATTGTAGGGAGATCCTTGAAGGCTTTAAGTCTTTAAATTGTAGCTTCTTGAACAAGGAAAGAGGCATTAAGCTCACACTTGCTCCCAAATCACACAATACCCTCTTTATCTTCACCCCTTGGATAAAACAAGGGATAGAAAAACTTCCCGGGTCTTCAAGTTTGCTAGGAAGCTTGTTAGTGAGGATTGCACTACATTCCCGAGAGAGGTTAATAGATTGTACCCCTTTATTTTTCCTTTTCATGGTGACAAGTTCCTTCAAAAATTTCCCATAACTAGGGATCTCGGTTATCATGTCAAGAAATGGTATGGTCACATTCATGCCTTTCAAAATTTCTATGAATTTTTCATATTTCTTCTCAATTATTGCCCTTGCTAGCCTTTGTGGGAAGGGAATTGGTGCAACATACTCTCTTGGTGGTGGAGTAGGTTCTTTGGCCTTTGTTGGAATGATTCATCTTCTTTTTGTGGGTCAACCATCTCCACTTCCTTTGACTTCTCCACCTCAACTTCCCTTTCTTCGACAACTTCAACCGGGTGCTCTTTGGTTGCTTCACTTGGTACCCTCTTCCTCTTCCACTTTGGAGACTTTTCACCCCCTTCCAATTGCCTTCCACTCCTCAAAAATACCGCATTAATCTCCCTTGGGTTAACCGTGTTACCCGGAACCTTACCCGGATTTTGAGCCAATTGACTCAATTGTTGTGAAATTTGAGCTACATGGGTTTCCGTAGCTTTTTGGGATGCTCTTATCTCATCATTAACCCGGCTTTGTGAGGCAATGTGGTGGTCAAGCTTTGAGCCGGATTTTTGGTTGGCAATCACCAATTGTTCAAATGCTTGCTCCCAAGAAGGCTTTTGAGGGGTTTGGAAGTTTTGGTTGTTAAAGGCTTGGTTTTGTGGTTGGTTGAAATTTTGTCCATTGAAACCCCCAAATGGTTGTTGGGTTTGAGTGACAAATTGTTTTCCTTGGAAGCCGGGTGGTCCTTGGTTGAAAGTTGTATTTGGCTTGTGAGATTGGAAATTCGGTGCATGTTGTCATTTTTGTTGGAAGGTTAGGTTTTAGACATTTGAGAGACATAAGAGAAGTTTGGGTGGGCTCTCATTCCCGGGTGGTATTGGTTGTTGTTGAAGGCTTGCTTCGCCGGGCTTGACTCCCACACCCCATTCACTTGCTCCCTGAAATTTCCCTCTCCTACCATCAAGGGACACTCATTGGGTGGGTGCCCTTGATCTCCACAAATCTCACAAGAATAAACTTGGTTCCTCATAGAAGAAGTGTTGCTTGAACTCATCAAGGCAACTTGTTGCTTGAGCTCTTCTATTATCCCTTTAACCTCAACATTGTTGGCCGACTCAACGGTTGCCTTTCCCTTCCTCTTGTGCCTATCATTGTTCCAATGAAGCCAATTCCTCAAGAAGTTCCTTGGCCGTTTTGTGGTCAATTTTTTCTAAGGCCCCCTTTCCCGAGCCGGAATCTAGGTTCATCTTCATTTCATTGTTTAACCCCTCATAAAAGTTGTTGATCAACTCGTCATCTCCAATCCCGTGGTGTGGACATAACCTTTGGAGTCCTTTGTACCTTTCCCAAGCTTCGTAAAGGGTCTCATCTTCTTGTTGAGTGAAGCCTTGAAGCTCACTTTTGATTCTTGCGGTTCTTTGTGGTGGGAAGTTGTGGACAGCGGGGGGCCCACGGGGGTGCTTGGGAGGAAGAGAACAAGCGTTTGCATTTTTGTTGGAGTCGCCACCAATTTTTATGGGAAATTGGAACCGTTCGAATACCTCGTGTCATGTCAAGACACAAAGTAGTGACATGAACACTAAGCAATCGTTACCCTTAGCGTTCTATGTCTAGAATGACTCTCGTGGATGCCAATGAACACGGATGTTCACAAAGATCTGGAGTAAGGGGTGAGGGTACGTATTAGGAAGCTCTTTTGATCGAACACCTAATCCCGCCCGCCTCGATAGCGGCCTCTACTAATGATTAGGGACATCATCTATACTTGATATATCGTCGATTATATGCATGCAATGCAACACCCAAGTTTTAATCCTAACATGTGAGAATTAGGCTAAGTCGGTTGACACGTAATTAGCAAACAATTAATGTCGAGGTAGGATTTAATGTTCAATTACATGTGAAAACATACAAATGATACAAGAAATAAGATAAATACAATAAAGAAAATTACAATAACGAAAATTACAACAATTACAATGGATTAGGCGATTTATGTCGAAAATACATTCAAAACGGATAGTTTGGGAAAGAACGAATAAAGAATAAATCAACGAACAAGTCAGAAGGTGATAATACGGATAATAGTCAATCATACGTAAGCTAATTAAACTAGGTCAGGCAACAATGGAGTTCAGAGACAGAAATCATCCTGGAATAGGCGCAGCAGGACTGCGCCCTTTGGAAGAGGCGCAGCAGTTACTGCGTCTGTTCCAAGGGTGAGTTCTGGCTGTGAAGCCGGAGCTGCAAATCGTTAACATAAATTGGTGATTTTAAAGATTGATTAATATATTTACTCGGATGGAAGTGATTATCAGGTTATTTGCATATGATCGAAAGTCATAAAAGCAATAAAACATGGATAAGACGGATGCAAACGGATTATTTACATGAAAGAATGATTGATTAGTGACATGGGTGAATGAAATAAACTAAACATGATGAATTAATGACGAATATGCGATGCATATGACAATAAACAGATGAAAATATGTCAAAGGAGTGAATTCCAGAAACCCAATATGAACAAATCGAATTTCTACAACCCGGATTGAATTTAATGACGAAAACCCGCAAATATGAGATTATAAGGGATTTAAGTCGAATTTAAAGATGAATTAACGTGTGAATGAATGATAAATAATATACATGTGAGATTATAAGCTATTATGTCAAAGAATTAACAAGAAACAAACGAAACAAATAAAAAGACGAACGAATTACGAGGATTTAAGGAAGAAGAAAGGAAGCGAGAATCTGCGGCAGCCCCACGAAGAGGCGCGGCGGTGCTGCGTCCCTTCAAGAGGCGCGGCGATTCTGCGTCCTTTCTCGACGGTTTGTCTTAAAATCCGTAAAAGGGTTTTAAACGAGGTTTTATAAATCGGTTTTAAGGAGGTATTTTCGACATAAACCTTACAATAGTAGTTACAAAAAGATAAATAACAATAAATAAAAGAGAGATTTACACCCTCAGACTTACATGTTTGACGAAACGAGAAGGACTAAGTTATCGACTAGCGATGCTCGACTCGAACTATAATGCAAATACGAAAGTGCCCTCGTAAGAGGAAATTAAACGAATAGATTAATTAAGTTGATTGATGTGGAGTTGGTAAAATTGGTCGGTCATGCAAACGAGGCCGGTACTCAGAAGGATCCGAGCTTACGTGGTCGAATGTTCAAGCACGTAGACGCCAAAAAGTAAGAACAAAGGTCTAGAATACAAAGGGAGAAGAGAAGGGCGGACACTCGCGTGAGAAATATGAGGAGCGAGGGCTCCTATTTATACTAATCACGTGAAGGAATTAGGGTTTCGGAGAGTCTTTGGAAGTGAATCTCGGAAAGATATGAAAAAGATACGAAAATTACGCAGAAAAGGACTGGGAAGAGGCGCGGCGATCATGCGTCTCTTGGAAGAGGCGCAGCACCTGCTGCGTCTATTCCCAAGGGGTTTCCTCCTGCGGAAGAAAGATTTCCGTGTTTGAGTTATAGAAGGACGGAATAATTCGGTTTTCCTTAATATTTTGTATGAATATTACGGGAAATTGTTTACCAAAGGATAAAGATTGCGAAATATTTATAAAATATGGAATAGAAATATCCGGAACATTCCAGAACATTCTGACTCGGGATTTAAAGGTTATTAGAAAATGAAGACGGTTTTAGGCCCGGATTCCAAATGTACTCTAATTACTGTCAAAACGACCGTATAGGCACGTAGATGACAACTAAGAGGTAGACATTAGTATTTGAGCAATCACTTGACGATAAACTTACGAACTGTCACAAATCATTCCGCGTAGCAAACATGCGGCCCAATCATCACCGGGTGGTTTGCGGGAGGTGCAGAAACGAGGTGTCTACAGAGCCCCCACTTTGACTGAGGCTTGGACAAGGCGAAAGTCAAAGTATAGCCATCAGGTCAATCGAAGATTACAACCTGACGACTATGGCGACGCGAGGCGGTTCAAGGGGTCTGAACCAAGGACCTGTCGTCGGGAACATTTTAGAGTCTGTCGACTATCGGGGAGGGTCGTTTAAAGTCCATTAGACTATGTAAGGAGGCTCTCCAGCCATATGAAGAGGCCATACCTGAGACTTCTTCCTCGAGATGCTTCCGGAGGTGCATAGGAGCTAAGGGTAAGACCTAAAAAATATATAAGGGTTGGTGCTAGGGAATGGGACCCCAAAGGAAAGCATCGGCGGGAAGGAGGCCCGAATATAAGTTTAAACTAAAGGGTAAATAAGGCTTGAGTGTAGGAACTCTACTGGTCTGGGAACCTGTGGAGAACGACAACTTTATCGCACTCCGAGGGGAAACAAGAAATACTATGAGTAACAGGACACAGGCGGGAACTGCTGGGAGAAATCTGTTCGTGTTCAGCTTCGAACAAACTTCGGAAGAAACAGGGGTTGATGTTGATCTCCATATCTCGAGAGGGAAAGTCTATCCGCTTACTCTCGTTGGGGAACATAATCGGGAATTAATCTCCATGTCTCGAGAGGGAAAGTCTATCCGCTTACTCTCGTTGGGGAAATATAATGAAGGCGTGTCGAAACACCTGTGAAGGAATATCTGATCGTTGTGACAAGTAAGGGTCTTGGAAGCAATAAATAACGTGTAATAGTCTGTTGCTGGCTTAGAAATACGGGCCGGAACGAAAGATAATCATCAAACGGACCAAAAGAATAAAATAGCATCGGGGAAGAGGCGCACCAAAGATGGGCCCACAAATAACGAACTCATAACGAATTTTTGAAAACTCGTATGGAGGGAACACCAGGAAGAGGCGCAGCACCTGCTGCGTCTGTTCCTAAGGGTGTATTTTCTGGGTAAAAACGCGATAAACAGAGGGATTACTTCATTTGTTCGAAACACAAATTCCTCATTTTCTCTCTCAAATCTTAACCATTTCCACCAAGGTTTGATCCAAAAGCTTGCATTAATCATGACTAATCGAGGTATGCGTCTCATTCTTGCATTAAACTTCCGTATTTGTTCAATTTTGGATCGAAAAAATTAGGGTTTATGACCCAATTAATCGAAAATTTAGGGCTTTTCCCCCAAATGCATTTGCCTTGTCAAATTGGTATTAGAAACGAATAATAGGTAGTATAAGGAACATAACCATGTATTTGCTTCGAATTTTCGTTGAGTTTTGAGCATTTGAGTGAATTTGAGACGGTTTCACAGCTGAACCGTAAATTGCTTCGAAAATAGCCTTAGGATTGCCCATTTGCGATGAAACATGAAATTTGGGATCCTTGGATGATGGGTAAACTTCATACCATCTCGGAATTTTGGTTTGTGACAGCTTTTTCAGGACACTTTTCTAGGGCATAATCGCCGTTATAACGAAATGCAGCCGAAATTTCGACTTGAACCCAAGCCTAGGCTTCAAATTAGGCTTGACTTGACCCAAATTACCACATGAGCGATCGGGTTTGTGAGAATATGGCCAAAGATGGCGAGAAAGATCAATTTCAGGGCTTCCGAACGCTCGAAAAATCCCTTAACCAAGGCTTGTCGTCACGTGACGCGGCCTAAATTTGCTTTAATGTTGTAGGTGATGAGGCTTCAACTTCTGGGAGGACTCCCATGGAGATAGACGCTGCTCTTGTCGAGGAGGCTTTGGAGCAGGCCTTCACCGCTGCGGTGATGGATGCAGGGGACGAGGTCCATGAGGAGGAGGCTGTTGAGGAGGAGGAGGCCTCAAGATGGGCCAACGTCGGACGAGCAGGTCGTCAGCTGAGAGGAGCACCCGCGTGGGCTGAGACCTGGGAGAGCAGGCACTTGCTGTGGGCTGCAGAGGGTCACCTGTCCTACAGGACGGTGAAGAGCTTGGTAAATAGAAATTCACTACTCATCACTCATCTTCTTTCGTTTATTTGTTCATATCTCTGCCAATTTTCATTCAAAAAAACTAAAGATAGCTTTTGTTTCAAATCACAATAGGAGGCCGGGAACATCAGGTTGTTCTCGGGCTACACGACAGCGATGGAGTGCTACGAGCGGCTGTCGGCGGAGGAGCGCGCCATGATCGAGCGTGGAGCGTTTGGTGCCTTTGTGCAAGCCTGGAGGGATATCGCGAAGAGGAAGCTACGGGCTAACCTTAGCCTGGTCCGCGCTTTCTTGGACCGATTATGGGATACGACTACCACTTTTCACATGCCTTTTGGTGAGGTGGGAGTAACTCTGGAGGACTACGGCATGATTTCTGTCCGTGCAGGTGTGGGTCGAGGTGTGGAATGGCCGGAGACGCCATGAGGGTGGACTCGGCCGAGGCTAGGAGTTAATCGGCTGGAACTTGTCGCCGAAGGCTGTCACGATCTTGGGTTTGGTACCCAGCTCCTACGTTCGAGACTACTTTGCGGGAAAGATCCCGGCGTTGGTGACGATTGACGGGAGGGAGACGGCTCCTCCTCCCCGTACAACCGAGCGAGCGGGGCTCGTTTGTGGCTCGGTGGTTTCTGTCTTCGATTTACCTCGGAGACAAGGGAGAGAGGCTGTCGACGAAGCTTCTTCCCTTCCTTTCTGACCTGAGCTCCCTAGGGCGTTGGGACTGCATCACTGTTGGTTTTGCGGTCCTCATCCGCTTCATGAGGGCCATGGTTCGTCCGGAGTTGATGGAGAAGGGGACTTCTCCTGGCGCTGTCGGACCTGGACTACTGTTGGAGGTATGAACCTTCATTTAGACCAAAATCAATTCCTTTCTTTATCAATCACGAACGATCGTTATTAACTATATTGCTTCATAGGCGTGGGTGTACTCCTACTTCCGGGCCTCGCGCCCAAGAGGACGGAACCGCTGGAGAAGGCCTATCCCGTGGTGAGGGATTGGGTGATGTGCAGGACGAAGAGCAAGCGTTCTTCTCACGGTGTCTACCGGCGGGACGTGAACGCTCTTGAGCTAGACAGCGTAAGCATCTCACTTATATTCATTTGCTTCTATATTGCTTTTAAATTGATCATAAGAACGATTCCTTTGTTTATCTTGTCCCAGTGGGTGCCCAGGCCTTGGGCGGAGTACGCTGGAGCGCCTCCTTTTGTGGCTGAGGTCCTTCGACCTAGGAGCTCGAGCCGGCTGCTGTTGAGGACGTCGATGGGTCCTGTGTGGTACTTGGGCGAGCGCTTGGCTCGTCAGTGCTGTCGGGACGTGTTGACGGTTCCCGTTGATCCTCCCAAGACGATGTTCAGGGAGCCTTCTGAGGCGGAGAGGGAGGCTGACTTGGCTGGCGTCGGTGGTGACTCCCTCCTTCTTCCTGGCGAGGACTACTCGGCGTTCCTCTATGGGAGGTTGGCGTACTGGCCGGTAGTGGTGAGTATCTCTACTCTTCTTCTTTACTTGATTTTGAAACTACGATGAAAGATCACCGATTAGTGAGAAATATTTGGTCTTGCAGGAGGTTGAGGCGGCGGGCATCGAGCCCCCAGAGTATCCCGAGACCCTCGAGTACACTGACGCGACCGGGAGGACGACGATCTCCGAGCTGCGTGACTTAGACGTGGCTGTGACGGATGTTGGCCTGGACGACTGGCAGCATCTGATTCGGAGGGTAAACCTCTAATTTTGTGTAATTTTCGTGTAAGAACACATTTGATTGAGTTTGTTCAATTATTGAGAACTTCTTTTTATGAAAATGCAGGTTGCGCCGTCTCGGTTCGTGGCGTTATGGAGGATGGCCAACCGGCTGCGAGCTACTGTCGTCGAGGCACTTGTCGGCGGTCGAAGTCGTCAGGTATGAACCTTGTGCCTGTTTCATTTTTTATTTTTGATTTTCCAACTTTTCTTGAAATGATGGACATGATTGACATGAGCCAATTTTGTTGTTTACAGGGGGACCGCGTGTAATACTCCGTATTTTTTATATAATAAATTAAATGGATATTATTAAATATTATTTATTATACATTTTACATATTAATTAAGTCGGGTAATTGTTGAGTCGATAATTACATTAAGCTGTCGTAAGTTAATTGAGACGGTTCTATATTGAATTCGAAAGGTGAGCTAAACCAGTGAGTTGGCCCATTAACTGTCCAGCCCAATTACTAATTAAACCCTAAAGCCCATTTAGCCCTAATTACCCTAAACTAAACCTAATTAACCTAATAATACCCTACCGTCTACCCGCCTCCCTCCTACCTCTTTTCTTCAGATCCCATCTCGGCTTTCACACAAAACGAGAGAGAGAGAGAGTGTCTGGGTTGATGACGGCGGAGCAGGGAAGGGGTAGGGATGTTTGGCGACGACCTAGGGTGGCCGTGGTGGCCGTTGTGGTGGCAGAAAGATGGTAAGAGCAACTCACTTTCTCTGTTTTCATTTAATGTCGGGTTTTTGGTGGGTTGTTTCGTGTCTTATAATGGCGTCTAGGGTAGTTGTTGGCAGGGTATTGGTGATGGGTGGTAAGGGGCGAGTGTATTGGTGGTGTTTAGGGTGGTTGTTGGTGGTGATAATGGCGGAAAAAGGCAGCAGCGACATGGGTGGTAGAAACGGGTTATTACACGGGTTTTCAGGGGAGTTTAGACAGGTGGGTTTTGGGTGGCACCACCGTGGACTAGGGGGAGGTCGAAACGGTGGTGCTGTGGTGTCTGTGTTCGTGGGTTGGCGGCGAGCTGAATGGTGGTGATAGAATAGTTATTGGTTGTTGGTTGTGGCGGTGGTCAGGGGAGAAAAGGAGGTGTTTGGGGATGCGCGGTGGTGAACCGGCCAGGTTGGCAGCCCTGGTTCGACTCGCCGGCGGCAGTCGACCAGGGTGGGGTTGGTTGTTGATGGCTGGGTTGAAGTGGGGGACTGGTCTGGTGGTTGACACGGTGGTGAGGTGGTGTGTGGTGGTGCGTGAGTGCGTGTGAAGGGGGGTAGTGCGATGACGGGCTGTTTTGGTTTAGAAGCGGGTTTTTCATAATGTAATCGCTGTATTCGTAATGAGTCGTATTCATAATTAATTAATTTAATTCCCGTGTCACTAAATAATTTATTTAATTAATTCCCGAGTGTATTAAAATAATTAAAGACGGGTTTGAGTCGGGATTGTTGAATTGTTCAATGTTTGAGTCGGATTCTTTTAATCATATAATTCATTTAATTATCATATTAGTTATCCAATTTAATTCCCGAGTCGGTTAAATAATTCAAGTCAGGTCTTTGAGTCGGGTTTGTTAAAAGAGAAAAGTTACTATATCGAGAAGGTTTCCATTTTAAGAAATTATACTTTAATAACTTCCTATTTTGGGAAGTGGGTCAAATATTAATCGGGTTATTTTAGTTAACAATTGGGCACAAGTTGGTGTCGGGATTATATTTCGGGAAAGCTTCTATTTTGGGAAATTACTATATTTAGTAGTTAGTAATTATAATTATTATAATTGTTTTAGGTGACGGATTCGTGAAGGATCGATAGTCAAATTCATTGCTTTACTTTCTGGACTGCTTAACTGCTTAATTGGAATTGCTGGCACTTTGAGGTAGGGAAATACACTTGTCCTATTATCGTTATTGATCGAATTGTGTTGACTTGTTTCATGGTGGTTGAGTTACGTTATCATTTATATTCGGGAAGGTGATTGATTGATTTGATCGTATTGAGTATGATATCTAACTCGGCATGACTTTATGATTTATCGATTCGATGATTTATATACATATTGCATTGCATTAATTATTGTTGAGCATTTCATATGCATTGGAGTTGGAGGACGATGTGGTGGTGACGATGTTGAGATACGATGTGATGTTGTGATAAGGCCCGGGCGGGTTCTCGGGACTTGCCCTGGTGTCCTCAACAAGGTGCGCGATCGGCTACGGTCGATATATATAGTCTACCAGGGATCGGTATGGCTGGGTTGTCCGGGTTATGAGATATGAGAAATGAGATATGAGATACGAGTTGAGATGGAGTTGGAGGTGACGGAGGATCATGCATATTATATTTTGTTGTTTAATTGTTTTCCCTACTCGCCTTCGCGACCACCATGTGTATTCGTGTACGCCTGTGATGATCCAATTATTGGGAGCGGTTGACAGGTATTTCGAGACCGATAGGAGCTGGCCGGGAAGAGAGCTTGGATGACGGACTTAGTGCCTAGCCCACCTTAGTCTTACTAGTAGTTTTATCAGACTTCATCTTTTGGTCATATTTTGGAGACTTTGTTTTAATTCCAGTTGTAATCTCACTATAAGCATTTAATAAAGTACTGTGTTTCTTTCCTTTGTTATCTACTGCCTCGGGTTTCCGAGATGGTAACACCGTCATTTATCTGAGGAGTCCTAGTTCAGGCCCTTAAATAAATGGGGGTGTTACACCGCGAGCTGGAGCGAGAGTTGGTTCAGTCTCGGGAGGAGACTGCTCGCTTGTTGAGAGAGCTCGAGGTTCGAGATGCCGATATTGTTGCTCTTGCGGCAAGAGTTGCAGAGCTGGAGGACGGCCAGCAGTAGTTTTGTGCAGTTTTTGTTTGTTTGTTGGCTGTATTTTGCACATTTGTACATTTTGGACCTTCATTTTGAACATTTCGGACTTTGTTTGGGGCTCGAGCCCCCAGTTTGTTGTACATTTCCCTTTTTGGTTGTATATAAGATGGCCTGAGTGCCTTTGCTGCTGGGTTGTGTTGCTTGTATCTGCAGGTTAGTTTTGAACAGGTGTGGTAGATGACGGTTTACGCCGTCATGCTACCGAAATTTACATAGAAATCACGCAAAACATACATTTGTATATATACATGGCCTGAATTAGCGCAAAACGAATGACTCGAAAGCACGCAAAAATGCAAAAATTTTGCCGGAAATGACCGGACGGTAGGGAGGGTTACCCCTAAAAAAAGAAAAAAATAGAAACCTATAAGTTAGAATGAAATGAAAAAAGAAATGAAAGAAATATGTAAATGAAATAAACATATAAATTTGAAATGAATTATAATGAAAATTACTTCCTAAAAAAATGAATTAAAATGAAAATTATTTCCTAAAATAAATTATACAAGTGTGGTAAAATGACGAAAATGTTGATATCGTCTCGAAATGCGTGCCCGCGGAATTAGGAAACACGAAATATGGTAATTTCCACGTATTTACCAAAATAATAACCCGTAGGAATAGGAAATTATTCGTCGAGGAATTAAGAAAGATCCAACGCGGAAAATCACAGAAGTCAAGCTGAGGAAGAGGCGCAGCACGAGCTGCTTCCCTTTGAAGAGGCGCAGCAGGTGCTGCGCCTTTTCCCAGGTGGTTCCGTTCTGGTGGATTTTTGGAAACAGAAATTAGTATAAATAGAGACGTCGATGGAGCTTTTATTCACACAATTCTTCCGTCTCTTCTTCGTCTTATTACATAAAATTCTCAAAATAATCTCTTCATCATGAATACTTTGGAGGTTCGCTTAAAAGAATGGACCAACGAATTTTCAAACATGGAGAAATATGATATGGGCGCCTATAATCTTGGATCATTGCTGAGTTTGAAGCTTATCAAGGTTGTCAAACCATTCTTGGATGGTTATCTTGACTATTGGGACCCGAATTACCATGTTTTTGCGTTCCCTGGAGGCGATATTTGCCCATTTCCTGAAGAAATTGCTGCGATTGGTGGGTGAGACCCTGAACACTTGCCTGCCATTCCTTCTACTTCGCAAGGGTATAAAAGCAAATTTAGAGACTTGCTTGGGTTGACTAGACTTGAGGTGGACCGTCTAGTGACCTCGAAGGGAGTACGAATGTTGGACTTTATTGATCGATTCATTAACAAGGCCGACCCCACCGTTTCTTATGTTGCTAGGCGAAGGGCATTTGGGTTTTGCTTGTTACATGTGTATGTCTTCCAAGGGCATGTTGATGAAGACTTGAGAGGTGATCCCCGTCTTCTGGGCCTTGTTGAGCAAATGGAGCTGCGCAGGAGCCCAGCTTGTTTATGTCTAGGAGAGATCCTTTTGGGCTTGGATAAAAGGAGAGCCAACCGTGACCTACCGTATTTGGGAAGTCCCGTCATTCTGCAGGTAAAAGAACGCGTATTTTTCTTTTTCTTTCTTCTTTTTTTCGTTGTTTTTTTTTAATGCCTGCTTTTGGGTAGGTTTGGCTTATGGAACGACTTCGATTGATCGAGCCCCCAGTTCACGTTCCTTCTTATCATACTCGTTCAATTGCAATGAGGACCAGGCTTTACATGGTGGACTTCATCCGAGTCTACAATTATTGGGAGAACAAACTGAAGAGTGATGTTGGCCCTTTAGTTAGGTGTATTGTACCATGGTGGCACCTCAAATCTGTCACTGGAGTGTCTTCTTTGGATCTTACCCGATCTGTGCGCATTCCTGGCTTAGAATTCATGGTGTGCATCTTCCCGGAAAGGCTGATGAGACAGGTTGGGCTAAAACCGACGATTCCGAAGCTTGATACCGTCCCGCAGACTGCCGTGGCGCTTACTACAGAGAGCCGAAGGGAGTGGGCCATTAAATGGGCCCAAAGAAATGTATGGTTCTTGAACTCTTCTGCTAATGCCTTATGGGTGTCGGATTCTTATCTGCGATGGAGGAAAGCTACTACTCCGGAAGAGCGCGAGAGATTAAGGAATCGCGAGCCCGTTGACTACAAGGTGCGCGAGGTGGAAAAAGAGAAGGAGAAGCATCTGACCGAGGGAGAGGAGGAAGCCGGGTTTCGAGTCGTTCATCCTTCGAAGAAACCGAAGACCTCTCCTGTCGTAGAGATGGTGATTGGCAAGAATGGGAAGTCTAGGCCTCGAGAAAGACCGTTGGTGATTAGGTCCGAAGTGGCGCAAGAGCGTCCGGCTCGAGGTCGTGACAAGAAATATGACAAAAATGACAAGGGCAAAGGGAAGATGGAAGAATAGCCCGAGTCTTTATTTATTATTTATTATTATTATTATTATTGTAATAAAAAGGTGGGGTTTTAGAATCCTAGCCTATTTTTATCTTTATTATCACTACAAAAAAAAACGCGGGAAACTGACGGAAAAATTAAGCCCATACTGACGGAATCAGGGTCAGCTTATTTCGTCAGTAAAATACCTGTACTGGCGGAATTTCCGTTAGTCTTCCAAAAAACTGACGGATCTTTGACGGAAAATCCGTCTTTATTTCTAGGTAAAAAGTGACGGAAAATCCGTTAGTTTTCTGCCTTACTGACAGAAATTCCGTCAGTGTTATCTGACACGTGGCATTCCACGTAATTTACTGAATTCACAATAAGAAAAGGGCAGTGACGGAATTTCCGTCGATGTTTTCTCTTTCTTGACGGAAATTCCGTCGGTTGTCAAGACACGTGGCGGTCGGTGTTAATTGGGAAAATGATGAAGAAAAACACCGACGGAAATTCCGTCAGTTTTTCTAAATTAATGACGGAATTTTCGTCAGATCTATTAAAAAACTGGAATAGAAACAGCAGCCTGTTGCCCAGCCACGATGCGTTTTTTGCATCGTTTCAAATACAGCCTGCTGCCCAGCCGCGATGCCTATTTGCATCGTTTCTAATATAAACAAAACCTGCAAAACACATCCAATCGTCGACCGCCAAGCGGGAATCCATTTTCACGTCGACCGCTAATGCGGGAATCAATAGACAACAAAAGAGAAGGGGACGCAAATTGTTTTACATAAAAACATAGTCAACTTTGTACATTGTCTTACAAATTAAACACGAAAGAGAATTGTCTTACCATGTCTTTCATACTTACTAGACGACAATACTAACTAAACTAAAGTTCTAACCTAAAGGCTCTAACCTAAAGGCTCTAACTTAAAGGCTCTAAGTGTTTATAGGCTCAATAAAACTACCACCAATACCTCCAAAGCCGTCATCACCACCCCCAAAGTCATCCCGTCTATGTGGAGTAAATTGTGAACACGTGTTTGGGGGTTGAGATGCTTGCATATCAGCCCAAGCCTTTCTCATTGCCGCCATTTCTTCAGCCTGTTCACGAACCTGTCTTTCAAGAGCAACTCGAGCGGATCGCTCATCATTCATTTGGGTGGAAAGCTGTGAAATCATGCTAGGAGCATAAGATAAAGACCGTCGGCCAGCTTTGTTAGGAAGAAGATCATACCATATTTGGGCCCCTGTATCTCCTGTCCCAAACATCCGGTTCTTCTCGTCAAAGCCTCCTACAGCCTTGTAGTAGGCCTGAATCTCGTCGGAGACTGCTGTCCAGTGTGGCAATGGTGGCTCATCTCCTCTTGGAAATCACGCTGAAAAAATAGAAAATCGTCAGAAATGATATATATATACCTATCTTTATAAGAAAGAGATTATCGTTCTTTGTAATAAAAATAAATATTAAATTAAATTCAAGAATTTACCTCAATATCAGCCGCTCGAGGGTTAACCTACTCGCCCTTCTTATTTTTCTTCGTCTTCATGAACATCTTGTGGGGGGTGGCCTCTTGACCCTGAAATTATTATGGAAACAAGTAAAATCAAGTATATATTTGTCAATCATATATATTAACCACTTTTTAAAAGCAATATAAACAATACTTACCAATTCCTTGAAAGCATCGGAGCAACTCTTCCGACCAAGAGTGTGGGTGCCCAATGCTTTCCCATCTTTCCCACCCGACTTCCTATTTGCCGTGTTGATTTTCGAATGTTTGGCAAAAGTAGCATCATTTGGCCTATTCCTAAGGTTCTCCAACCAAGAAGCAGGCACCCACTTTGGCGGTTTCTTGTTATATTTTAGTCCATTAATAAGAGTGGTAATCCGCCTCGTTACCCTCGCTTTGCCACTCGGGAATAGGATCATACCCAGGATCGATGGATCTTACATGAGTCTGTTTCAAAAACAAGTGTGAAATTAGTTATATAAAACTTTGAAAAATTCTTATAAACTTAAGAAAATTATTATAAACTTAAGAAAATTATTATTGAAAAACATAATTACCGCAAAGTAATTCCACATCTTCCGACGCTGTGCGTTACTCGCTTCACCCCACCTAGTGAAGTACTCATCTCTCGTGTTACGGAGTGAACGACCAAGTAACATATTTCTTGATTGGTTCGTCATCCCACCTGAAAAACACATAAATATTTGAAATTAAATCGTAAATGTTAAGTTTTTTAAAAATTAAAAAATTAACATAAACTTACCAAAAATGATCCGGCGAGCACGGGCCTCCGAGAGAATCACCGCATGTTCTCCTGTCTATCTGTTGGAGGATCAGGATTTTCCTCATTCTCAACCTCGTCGTCCTCCCGATTCCGTTGAGATGCATTTGCCTTACTATTGCTCCCAATCATACGGCGAAAAATGTTCGGCATAATCACTGCATGTAAACAATTCAAATTGTTAGTTCAAAAAAAAATCGTTAGTTCAAAACAACCATTTCTCAGGGGGTATATATAAACAATTGAAAAAAACACTATGGAAAATTGTGAACTAATTACCACTTGCCTCTTCTTTAATGCATTTTATTGGGTGAATTGAGAGGTTTCTTATAACCAAACCTTGAAAATTGAAACACACTATTGATGTTAAGCTAAAACGACATGTATAAAACAAAAAACCAAATAGCTTAGAACGACAAGTAATAAAAAACGGAGGGCATATTTTATTGAATGTTTAATAATTGTACAATTACAACTAGTCCTCCTCACTATCACTATCACTACAAATCAAAACAGGTTCATCTTCTGAAAAAAGCACTCCCACTTCTTCCTCTGATTCCTCATTTTCGTATCTAATAAGTTCTTCAACTTCATCTTCATCCCCTTCTTCTTCGACGTCTCTGTCATATTCCCCTTGACCTCTTTCCACTGTCACTTCGTATACATCTTCATCATCTGTATCTTCCAACAAAATCGGTGAAATTGAGTGATCATTCACAACCACATCTTCTTGAAAGACACTTTCTTCAATAGGAGCATCAACTTGTGATCTTGCCTTGGTTTTAAAAACCGCGGACCACTGAATACCTTGATTACCTATCTTAATGGTTGGATAAGGAGCATAACAAACTTGATCGACTTGAAAAGCTGCCACAAATGGGTTATGTCCACGAAGTTTCTTTTTCTCGTTTACATCTACAAGTCCATAAACCTTATGGATACTAAGTCCTTGTGGGGAATTATCAAGCCAATTACATTTAAACAATATAACCCTATAAACCCTTTGCCCGGCATAATAAGAAAGCTCAATTACTTCATTTAGGGTTCCATAGTAGTCCAACCCTTCAGTTGAATTCACAGAAACCCCATTGCTTAACGTAGACTTCGAAACATCAACGCCCTCCTTATAAGCTCGAAACTTATAGCCGTTGATGGAATACCGTCTCCAAGACTTCACCATGTTACTAGGACCCAATGCTAAAGCTATTATTAGACGATCCTTCAATCTATGAACCTATGAATAAAAAAATGTTAATTAAGTTGTTATATTTTTTTCAATATCTAATAAGAAATCTAAATGTATAGTTCAATTTCAAAGAAAATGTACCATCACTTACTTGATTTCGGAACCATTTCGGAAAACTTTTTTCATGTGATGCCCAAACATCATCAGAGGATGTGACATCAGGAAAATTGATTTTGATATGTGCCTCAAATTCCCTATAAGTAGGGAAAGCATGTTTTAGTTATGTATTAATTACCTATAAATTCGATCTAATTTGATAATTAAAAAACAATTGAGTAATGATGAAGTATTAACTTACTTTTCATAAGTATCTAAAAAATCTCCACAGTTCCTTAGCACATAAAAATGAGCTTCTTCATACTCTTTCTCAGTTAAGTACCTCTGTATACATTTTCCGGTTGTAGTTCCCATGTCATCATTGAATAACTCAGGTAACTTAGATTTCAACTTGTCATCGGAATTTACACCAACATCTAAGTCTTTTGCTTTTGTGTCAATGTGATCTTCGAAATAAAAAGAACAGAAATTTGAAATTTCCTCTAACAAAAAAGCGTTGCATATTGAACCCTCCACCCGAGCTTTGTTGCCAATCTTTTTTTTTATATGATTAAGAAATCTCTCAAATGGATACATCCATCGATATTGAACAGGTCCTCCAACTTTCGCTTCATAAGGTAGGTGAAGAGGCAAATGCTCCATGGAATTGAAAAAAGACGGGGGAAATATCTTCTCTAACTTGCATATTATCTCCGCAATGTTTGACTCTAGACGTTCCATAGAATCAACTCTAATCGTAGAAGTACACAGGTCTCTAAAAAATTGGCTTATCTCAGTTATTGCATTCCAAGGACCTGTCGGGAGCAACTCTTTCAAGGCAACAGGGAGTAGTCGTTCCATAAAGACATGACAATCATGACTTTTCATGGAATGTAACACCATCTTTTTATGGTCAACACACCGACTCAAATCTGAAGCATAACCATCCGGGAATTTTAAGTTAGTAACTCAGTCACATAGAGCCTTTTTCTCCGCGTTTGATAAAACAAACCTAGATGATGTGGTCCGTTTATAGCAAAGTTCATTAAAGTCTTCTTTACCCTTAGTGTCAAAATTAGTTTTACCTGGTACATCCATGATGGTGTTGATAAGTTGTTCAAAAAAAATTTTCTCAATGTGCATAACATCCAAGTTGTGTCGAATCAGCAACGTTTTCCAATAGGGAAGTTCCCAGAATATGCTTTGTTTCCACCAACCTTCATTCTGATCTTTCAATCTTTTCAATTCTTTATCAGAAGCATCAACTATTTTAGGCAAGTCTTTTACGCATTTCCACACTTCATCACCCGTTAGTTTCGATGCGGCTATGCGATTCTCAGTTTTTCTGTTTTTAAGAAAATGCTTACAATTGTCGCGGAAAGGATGATCAGGTCTTAAGAACTCATGGTGACAATCAAACCAACAAACCTTTTTGCTATTTTTAAGCCAAAAAGATCTATGATCATTTTCTGGACAATAAGGACAGGCACGATATCCACTTGTGGACCAACCAGAAAGCCTTTGCCATATGCCGGAAATCGTTGATCGTCCACATTAATGCAGCCTTTAATTGAAAATTTTGTTTCTTAGAGACATCATAGGTGTCCACGCCGGTTTCCCAAAGTTGTTTCAACTCTTTGATCAACGGTTGGAGGAAAACATCTAAATTTGACTTCGGGTTCTTAGGACCGGGAACTAGTACAGATAAGAACATAAATTGTCTCTTCATGTATAACCAAGGAGGTAAGTTGTACGGAGCCACAATCACGGGCCAACAAGAGTATTTCGTCCAAAACTGCCCAAAAGGTTGAAATCCATCCGTACACAAACCTAGCCTAACATTCCGGGGTTCACTTGCAAAATCTGGATGCTCTCTATCGAAATGCTTCCACGCTTCTCCATCACTTGGATGTGTCATTGTCCCCCTTTCTCTTAATCGAGAGTTTTTGTAGTGCCAACTCATCTCACCTGCTATGTGCTTGGTTGCATATAGTCGTTGTAACCTTGGCGCAAGCGGGAAATAAGTTATTTGTTTACATGGAATTCGCCTCCCACTTGAATTCTTTTTACCTTTATACCGAGATGCACGACACTTTTTACATTCTTCAAGATTAGAATTTTCCTCCCAGAAAAGCATGCATCCATTGATACATGCATCAATCTTTTCATGGGGAAGTTGAAGTCCCTTCAGAACTTTTTTAATCTCATTAAAATTGCGCGCCATATGATTTACCTTTGGAATTATGTCACCAACGAACGACACAAAACCATTAGCGCATCTAAGAGATATGTTGTTCTCACATTTGAGTGATAACAACCTAGCAGCTGCTTGCAACAAACTCATATCACTTCCCTCAAACACCGGTTGTTCAGCTTGCTCTAACATTTTAAAGAACGAAGAAACTTGGGGGTTCGGGGTTTCATAACGCACTTCTTCATCGTAAAGGTCATCAGAATTAAGTCGATCTTCCAAAATTTGGTCAACAGTATCACGCAATGCATTTTCCACGAACTCACGATAAGGATTCTCACTAGCATTTGTACTAGGTAGTTTATCACCGTGATACGTCCATACATAATAATTATCGGCGAAACCATACGATCAAAGATGAATTTGAACATCTGCTTTCCTTTTAAAACCTAGGTTTTTGCATTTCTTACACGGATACCTCATTTCACCTAAATTCTTGTACTCACTACTTCCTTCCGCGAATTTAATAAACTCTTTCACCCCCTCTGCATATGCTTTCTTGGGTTTCTTTTTTTCGTCTAATCTTTCATACATCCACTGCCGTTCTAATCTTTTCATGTTATTATATATCTACACATTTATATATGTCATTAAAAAAGATAATAACCTAACAACAATCAAAATCAAGCGTAATAAACAATAATTTAACATTTTAACCAATATAAATATTGTATTTCTTTGAATTGGGTCCTTATCACTCCAACCTAAACCCATCAATGTACGTTTTAAGTCACTAGCAAACATGTACTTGTGATTTATTAATGAGAAAAAAAATCGGCAAATTTCTCATCCGTTCTCCAAATACACAATATAGAATAAATAATTACTCTACATATGCATTTAGAGAACATTAAAGGAATTGTCACCAAACTCTTTTCTCATTAACAAATCACAAGCACATGTTTACTACCTAAGTGACTTAAAACGTACAAAGACAGTCCCAAAACGGGGACTATTCAAAAATTACTCCTAGTGAGTAATTTTTGAACGGGTACTAGGTCAATATGAATAATAATTTTAACAATATTAAAAACAAAACATACAACAATGACTACTTTTTCAATTAACATAAACTAACATGATTTACTTTTCATTTCACATATCTAGTCTAATTATCATTTTAAAAACTAACATCAATAATTTTTCAATTTACATATCTAGTCTAATTATCATTTTAAAAACATTAACATTTAACAAAATTTAACAATAATCTAATTAACAAAAAAATTAGATGCATACAATAAAACCGTCACAACATACATTTAAACAAAATTGCCTTCTATCCTAAGTCAACATGCATCAACATCAACAATAATTCAACAGTAATTAAAACAATAACTAATATTCTAATTCAATTAAGATAATTAAACAAAAAAAAATTAAAAGAGAAAATACCTAATTAGTTCAACAAAGAAAAAAATGAAAAAGAAGGATGAGAAAGAGGGAAGTGGCGGCAGGGGCTGGCAGTAGGGGCGGCGGCTGCTGGCGACGGAGGCGGCGGCCTACTATTAACAAAAAAAAAAAGATAAATAAGAAAAGGAGAAGGAAAAGGATGAAGGAGAAGGAAAAAGATAAAGGAAATAAAAAAAAAAAGATAAAGTTAATTACCTTATAGTGATGGCGACGGCGTGGTGGTGGTGGTGGTGGTGGTGGTGTCGGGTTTTAAGGAGGTTAGGAGGGTTGACGATTTTTAATTGATTTGGGGGAAATTTGGTAAAGTGAGGGGAAAGTGTTCCCGTGGTTGAGTTTATAAGGGCATCTGACGGATTTTCCGTCAGTAAAATAGGAATCCTGACGGAAATTCCGTCAGTTATTACCACTTTATACACCAATAATTCAAGTGACAGTACACGTCATAACTATTGGACCACTGACGGAATATCCATCAGTTTTTTCAAAATACTGACGGAAATTCCGTCAGTGGGCCAATTATTGTGACAGCCTGTCATCAACACAGCATTCAAATATCTTGGCCCACTGACGGAATTTCCGTCGGTATTTTGAAAAGACTGACGGATATTCCGTCAGTGGTCCAATAGTTGTTTCCAGCTGTACAACAATTTAACGTGTGAAAACCACTGACGGATATTCCGTCAGTATTAAGAGATTACTGACGGAATTTCCGCCACATCTTTTTTGGCGCCTTTGACTTGGTCAACGCGCCAATAGATACTGACGTGTTTTCTGACGGCCTCTTTTTTCCGCCGGTAGGGCCGTCGCTAACCCGCGTTTTTCTTGTAGTGTATGTAGCGTACTATTACTAGAAAATAAATGAAATAAAAAAGGTTAAATGGTTATGAAACCGTTGTGATTTTCTATTTATTATTCTTGTCGAATTCCAAATGCAATGCAAATGTCCTTCTATTTACATTTTAAAAATAATGGGTTGTATCCTGTGAAGGATTGCCTACGTATTCATTAAAAATGAAATCAAACCCTTGCGCGTAGTTCGAGTAAATGTAAAAGAATAATTGTTCAAAGCAAGAGCTTGTAATGAACTTAGAAAATAAGCATGAGCTTTTGCTTACTCTAAAGGTGCAGTTTAGTTTATTTGATGATATGAGGACGACAAAATTGTCAAAGTGCAAGAGCAAAGTGACGTTAGCTTATTTCAGCTTGGCCAGGGGCCGTTTATTCAGTGCCACAAGAGCGACACGTGAGGTTACGCGAGGCGCGTTTTTGTTCCTATTCTAGGCATAGTACCATTTTAGTTGGTCAAGGTTTGTTGAGTTGGAAAACTCATTCCCGTCTAGGTCTGTGATTCTAACCGCACCCCCTGGAAGTATGGACTTGACTAGAAATGGTCCGGCCCAATTAGGTTTGAATTTTCCCCGTGGGTCAACAGGTAAAAGAGCTCTAACCGATTTGAGTACTAAATCTCCTTCCTTGATGTTTCTTGGCTTAACCCTTTTGTTGAAAGCTCGTTTGATACTTTCTTGATATGTTTGGACATTATGCAAGGCGCGTAGCCTACGTTCATCCAGGAGGATGAGTTCTTCGTATCTATCCCTCTTCCAATCGGCTTCTGAGATTTGACTTTCGAGTAAAATACGCAAGGATGGTGGATAAGCGTATTCAGCTGTCAGCCATGCTCCCTTTCGTATGTTCCACAGTCCGCCTGGTGAGGGTGCTCCTTGTGGAGAAAATAGGTTAGGCATGTTGGAGTGCCATGTGCCTTGTCACCCCGCTTTAGCAGTTGACAGTCCTGCTAGACCTCCTTTCAAAGTACCATAGATACCAGAATTCAAAGTGATGTACTTAGAGAAGCCTGAAAATAAGAAAATCTATTAGAATGATGTGAAGTACCTGTCGCCATCTCATGGGGTACCAGAGCAATTGTGGTCCCAGGATGCTGCCAGACCACACCATCCAATAGTAGTTTAAAGTTTTAAAAACAACTAAAGACACCAGAAATAAGAGTGAAACTGGCAGTATGCCTACTATCGGATTTTTATTTTATCTTTAAAAATGATTTGGATTCTCATGGTACATTATTCTGAAAGCTAGAGTCTACTTATTATCAAAAGTAATATCTCTTCAGGTGAAGTATGTTCCATGGGCGTTGTATGATTTGACCGTCCATAGTCATCAGTCTGTATGCACCATGGCCAACAACTCCTTCTACCTGGTATGGTCCTTCCCATTTATAGGCGAATTTGCCGCTTTTCGATTCTTGGTGTTCAGAAACACCTCTCGGAGAACCACGTCTTCTACCTCAAGGAGCCTCACTTTCACATTCTTGTTGTAACTCCTGGCCACTGACTGTTTGTAGGCAGCCAGACGGATTTTTGCGCTTGCTCGCAGCTCGTCAACTGTGTCCAGGCTTCTGGTCATCTCTGCATTGTTCAGTTCCCTCGTCATATTTTCGTACCTGTGAGTGGGAACTAGAACTTCTGATGGAATGACCGCTTTCGCGCCAAATACCAAGATGAAGGGTGTTTGACCTGTTGCTATCTTTGGTGTCGTTCTGTCTGACCATAACACTAGTGGCAATTCATCTGCCCACTTTCCTCCTAACTCATGTAACCTCCTTATTAGATTGTCCATAATGATTTTATTGCTGGATTCAGCTTGTCCATTGGACTTTGGAGTCCTAGGTGCTGACTTTTTTAAGGTGATATTCCACCTGGCACAGTATCCCTCGGTATCGTTGGAGATGAATTGTGAGCCATTGTCACATATGATTTCTGATGGGATACCAAATCTGCAAATGATGTTTCGTTTTATGAACGAAATGACTTGTTTGTCTTTTACCTCCGTGAATGCTTCTGCCTCTATCCACTTGGAGAAGTAATCTGTCATTGCTAGCATCCAGGTTCTGTTTCCTGTGGCCCGTGGTAGGGGGCCTACTATGTCCATGCCCCATGCCATGAATGGCCAGGGAGAAATAATAGGGTGCAGAGGCTCTGCTGGCTGGTGAATCATTGGTGTTGAGCGCTGGCAGGCGTCACATTTTCGTGCGTACTCTGCTGCATCTGCCTTCATTGTGGGCCAATAGTATCCCTGTCTGAGGGCTTTGTTTGCCAGACTCCTGCCCCCTGCATGGTTTCCACATTCGCCACTGTGGAGAGCATGCAACACAGTCTGTGCTTCGTCCTTGTCCAGGCACCGTAGGTACGGACCTGCTAGCAATTTTCTGAATAGTGTATCATCAATGAGTATGAATCTGGAAGCCTTTATTCTAAAAGCTCTCACTTCCTTCTTATCGTCTGGTAGCTTGTTGTGGCGCAGCCAGTCTAGGTAAGGTGTGCGCCAGTCGTCTGCTGGATCGGCTTCCTGGTCAGGCGTCTGCCTGTGTGGCCGAGAGCTCTCACCTTCCTCTGTAACTGCTTGAATGTTCTTTTCGCTTTGCGGATCCTCCAGCTCACCCCTGTCTATTTCGTCTGCCTTCTGGATAGAAGGTTCCAGCATATGTGCTATTAGAATGCTGGATAGCTTTGTCGGTTTGAATGTTGCCCCCAGTGTTGCTAGGGCGTCTGCTTCCACGTTCTGATCTCTGGGAACCTGTTTAAGCTTACAAGTATCGAATTTTTGTTTTAATTCCTTTGCTACTTTCAGGTATGCAATCATCTTCGAATCTCTGGCTATAAACTCATCGTTCACGTGGTTGACTATTAACAGAGAGTCACTGGATATGAGCAGGTGTCTGACTCCTGATTCCAGAGCTAGCTTCATTCCCAGTATCAAGGCCTCGTATTCTGTTTTATTGTTGGTTGCCTTGAATTCGCATCTTACAGCTTGTGCTATCAGGTCTCCCTGTGGTGATCGCAGAATTAATCCTACACCTGCCCCCTTTGGTTGGAGGCTCCATCGATATGCATCTGCCAGACGTCTGTCTGCTTGCTTTCTTCTAAAGTGAGGACTTCTATATCTGCCAGATTCTGGATGGCTGGACTGAAGTCTGACACGAAGTCGGCCAGTGCTTGTGATTTGATTGATGTTCTAGGGTCGTATTGGATGTCGTATCCACTGAGGTGTACAGATCATTTAGACATTCTTCCTGACAGTTCAGGCTTCCTAATGATAGCTTTTAGCGGGTAGTTCGTCACAACGTGTATGATGTGTGACTCAAAATAGGGACGCAGTTTGCGAGATGCTACTACCAATGCTAGTACTAACTTTTCAAGGGATGTGTACCTGGTCTCTGCGGGCAGCAGAGACTTGCTCACGTAGTATACTGGCTTCTGCTCCTTTTCTTGCTCTCGACCGGACAAAGACTCTCACTTTGCTACTTCTGTGACGGCTAGGTATAGGAATAATGGTTCTCCTGGCTCCGGCTTTGATAGCAGTGGCGGGCTGCTGAGATAATGCTTCAGCTCTCTGAAGGCTTGCTCGTCCTCAGGGGTCCATTCAAACTTCTGACTTTTCCTTAGTACGTCGTAAAATAGCCTGCATTTATCTTAAGATCTTGAAATGAACCTGTTCAGGGCTGCTACCTTTCCAGCTAATCTCTGAACATCTTTAGGCTTCTCGGGTGATTCCAGCCGTAAGACGGCTTTGATCTGCTCGATGCTGGCTTCTATTCCTCTTTGAGTTACAATATAGCCTAAGAACTTGCCAGAAGATACTCCGAAGGTGCACTTAGATGGGTTAAGTTGCATCTTGTATTCTCTCGGTCTTTGAATGTTTTACGCGGATGCCGCATATGATCTTTGGCTTTTTCTGATTTCACCACCATGTCATCAATGTACACCTTCATGGTTCTTCCTATCTGCTCTTTGAACATGCGGTTAACCAGCCTTTGATATATGGAGCCTGCATTCTTCAGGCCGAACGGCATGACGTTATAGCAATATATTCCTCTTTCAGACATAAATGCTGTCTTTTCTTGATCTGCAGGATCCATCTTGATCTGATTGTATCCACTCCATGCGTCCAGGAATGTTAACATCTCGTGTCCAGCTGTTGCGTCCACCATTGCATCAATATGAGGCAGCGGGAATGGATCTTTAGGGCATGCCTTGTTGAGATCGGTGAAGTCCACACATACTCTCCACTTTCCATTCTTCTTAGGCACCACCACTACATTAGACAACCATTCTGGATATTTTACTTCCCTTATTTTCTTTGCTGCCAGCAGGCTATCTACTTCTTGGTTGATTACCTTATTTCTTTCCGCTGCAAACTTTCTCCTTCTTTGCTGAATGGGTTTACAATTTGGGTCCACGCTGAGCTTATGTGTTATGATGGATGGATCTATGCCTATCATATCATCGTGTGACCATGCAAAGCAATCCATGTTATCTTGCAAGAACTTGACTAGCTGCTGTCGTAAGCTTTCTATACATCCTGCTCCAATGAGCACGGTTCTTTCTGGGTGCAGCTTATCCAGGTTGATATGATCCAGCTCTTCTGCTGGGGGTTCGATGTATTCGTCCTGGATAGGCTGCTCCTGTAATTGCTATGCGGGGGGGCTGGCAGTGTACTTGAGCGCCGTTTTATAGCAGCTTCTAGCTTCCTCCTGATCTCCTCTTATCGTTTCTACTCCCCATGGGGTGGGGAACTTTATGCACTGGTGGTATGTTGAAAGGACTGCCTTCATTTGGTGCAACCATGGTCTTCCTAAGATGACGTTATAAGTAGAGGGGCCATCTATAACCAGGTACCTGACTTGCTTGTTGACTCCCCCCACATAAGTTGGGATGACTATCTCACCTAGTGAGCTGGCTGTTTCTCCACTAAAGCCTACTAGCGGAATAGACTTCTTCTGCAAATCCTTCTCGCTGAATCCCATGCTCTCTATAGTTTTCAGCATGATTAAATTGACCGAGCTTCCTGTATCTACCAAGACCATTCTAACTGTGCAATTGGCCATTGATAAGGTGATAATGAGTGCGTCATGATGCTCTCGCTCATCGTATGCATCCCCTTCATCAAAGCTGTCCGCTGGCAGGTCACTGTGAGAAATCCTGCACGAATTGGCTGGCCTATCTCCTTTGGTCTCTGTAGCGTGTCTCTTGGCTGCTGAATATGTCAATCCGCTTAAGTTTGAGCCGCCTGTTATCACGTTTATAATTTTGGTGCATGTGGGTGGGTCTGCCGGCTTGGCGGAGCTTACCTTATCCTGCTGCTTGCCTCCACGTGGTAATAGGTGGCTCAGCTTTCCTTGTTCGTACAGGCGCTTGATTTCTCTTCTTAATGTATAGCAATCCTCAGTGTTATGCCCAATATCACGGTGAAATTCGCACTTCTTCTTGCTATCCTTTCTCCAAGCTTGCTCTCCTACTGGTGGGTTAGGCCACCTGACTCCATCTCCCATCTCTCTAAGTGCCTTCAAGATTCCTCCGATACCTGTAGTGAACCCATACTCTGCCAGGGTGGGGAGTAGCTGATTTTCCTCGATTCTGTTGAGTCCCCTCCCATATGGTCTGTATCTCTCGTCCTTCTTGCTGGTGGTTTGCTTTCTTCCTGATTTCTCCACGACTGAAGTACTAGAAATACTTGGTGCGCTCTGTAAGCTGGCTCTGGCTAGGATATCTTCTTCCAACCTGATTGCGGCAGATGCCTTCTCCTGCACTGCTTCGAAACTATGGCATGGATGCATGGTTAACTGCTTGTATAGGTCAGAGTCGTGGTGGAGGCCTCTTCTGAAGGCTTCTACTGCTGTTGAAACATCACACTCTCGAACTGCTACCTTCTCATTGTTGAACCTAGTATTGTATTCTCCAATGCTCTCTCCTGCCCCCTGGACGATTCTGTATAAGTCTCCTGCGTGCTTCTGTGGCTTTCTGCTGCTTGCGAACTGTTGAGTAAATGCGTTCACCAATTCAAGAAATGTAGATATCGACACTGTTGGGCGTGCTCACAAACCATCGAAGTCTTTGGTCCTGTTAGGGTGGACCCGAACCCTTTGCACATGCAAGCCTCCTTGACTTGCCCTACAAATTTATTACCGTCATCATTTTCTCGCTTGTATTGGCTAACATGATCAAAGGGATCTGTTTGTCCGTCGAAGAGAGGCATATTTGGATTCGTGAATCCCTTTGGCATGGCTGTGATGGATATGGTGTCCACGAATGGTGAGTCGGCGAATCGTCTGAGCTTTCTCGAGTGGGGGTGGTAGCCCTGGAACCCTGCTCAGCATCTCCTTTAGCTTCAAGTACTTCGGATTAGTTATATTGGCTGAATCTGGGGTCCGCCTGTCAGCTGCCTGCATATTTCCTCCTGATCCGAGTTCTTGAAGATTCTGATAGGCTCCGGCAGCCAGGGGGTTGTGGTAACGATTGTTCCCTGCTGCCAGTTCACTTGCTGGTTTGACTCGGATCCCGCTACAGGTGTCTGATCGATTACTGCAGGACTGCTGACGGGGAGGCCACCTGTTTGCATCTCTACGTAGCTAGCTGGCTGCCAGCTATCTGGTGTGGGGTATCCTAACCCTCGTGGGGTTATCCTTCCATCTGACGGTATCGTAGCTAAATCCAATCTTGTAATTATTTCAGCTGGTATCTGCCTGCTGCCTGATGCTCCTTGTGTCAGATCTACCAAGGGTGATCTTCCTTCACCTGTCCTGTTTGCTGGAGTGTTGGACTGCTGCTTTAGGAGATCGATTTGTGCCCAGAGCTCTCTGTCTCTCCTTCTTACCTCAGCATCTGCTCTCCTTTGGTCTTCTCTCATGTTTTCCATAGCTTTCTGAAGATTTTCCACGCCGGCGAGCAGGGTTTGCGTAGGACTGGGCGGCGGAGTGACGCCTGAGCTTGATGTTCCTTTGTCTGATCTTGACTGAGTTGAGACAGCAGGGGTATTAGGAGGTAAAGAAGCTTTTGCTGTCGGTATGACTCTTGAGGTATGTCCGGGAGCCTGTGTGGCCACTGTCAACGTTGGATTTTGAGTGGATGGTGGTGGTGGCGAAGGATGCCTGCTCCCTGACATGGCTTCAGACGCTTGCTTATCCATTGCGTATCTAGAATATCAACGATTGACGACCACAATGCCCCACGGTGGGCGCCAAACTGTTTAGGTAATTTTACCCAAATCGATTAATTAGGGTCAATGTAGTCTATATTCGTTGGTTGGATGTACGATTGTTCGTACGTTGTTAAGTAAATAGGAAAATAAAGTGCGTAATGTAAATTGACACGTAAGATTTTGGTGACGCGGAAAACCCAATATGGGAACAACCGCGGGAGGGACGGTACCCTGCCAAGTATTGCACTATATGAATAGGAGGATGATTACAATGGTAACGTTTATGCTAATCTCGCTGGCACTAGGCGTCAGGCCTGCAAGATCTCAGATGGGTGTATATTTGTGAATAATGAGCCGTGGCTTTAATGTAGATGTGTAAGTGCGGTTGTCTTGAGGATAATGTTGAATGTCTTCTTGATTTCATTCCTTGGCTATTTATAGGGTAAGAACCCTAGATATGTCCTACCTCGAATATGGAAAGGGAATATAATTTACATAAGGACTCTTTCCAAACCCGGACTCCCTTGCCAATTCTCCTTGATCTCCCTGACTTCTCCCTAACTTCTCCCTAACACTCCTTTCCTTAACGCGGGCATCCTTCATGATGGGCTCTTGGATCTCCCTTAGGCCCGTTTCTCCACTCCCTTGTCCGCGGGCTCCCTTCCTTCTTATCACTCCATCCCTAACTTTTACCTTATTAAGTGGGCCTCCTCTATTATGCTATTTTTAGCCCAAACAATTGGCAGCATCTGATTCGGAGGGTTAGCCTCTAATTTGCATGATTTTTTGTGTAAGAACACATTTGGATGAACTTATTCAATTATTGAGAACTTCTTTTTGAAAATGCAGGCTGTGCCGTCTCGGTTTATGGCGTTATGGAGGGTGGCCAACCGGCTGCGAGCTACTGCCGTCGAGGCACTTGTCGGCGGTCGAGGTCGTCCGGTATGAACCTTGTGTTTATTTCATTTTTGAATTTTGATTTTCCAACTTTCTTGTAATTGCTTGAAATGATTGACATGAGCCAATATTGTTGTTTACAGGGGGACCGTGAGCTGGAGCGAGAATTGGCCCATTCTCGGGAGGAGACAGCTCGCTTGTTGAGGGAGCTCGAGGTTCGCGACGCCGAGGTTGCTGCTCTCGCGGCAAGAGTTGCGGAGCTGGAGGGCGACCGGCAGTAGTTTTGCTTTGTTGTTTGTATCTTGCACATTTGTACATTTTTAGGACCTTCATTTGGACATTTTGGATTTTGCTTGGGGCTCGAGCCCCCAGTTTGTTGTACATTTCCCTTTTTTTGGTTGTATATGATGGCCTGAGTGCCTTTGCTGCTGGGTTGCGTTGCTTGTACCTGCAGGTTAGCTTTGAACAGGTTTGGTAGATGACGGTTTATGCCGTCATGCTGCCGAAATTCACATAGAAATCACGTAGAACATACATTTGTATATACACATGGCCTGAATTAGCGCAAAACGAATGACTCAAAAGAATGCAAAAATGCAAGAGAAAATGCAAAAATGCATAAAATTTGCCGGAAATGACCGGACGGTAGGGAGGGTTACCCCTAAAAAAAGAAAAAAAAAAAGAAACCTATAAGTTAGAAATGAAATGATTAAAAAGGAAATAGAAGGAATATAAATAAAATATATAAATATGTAAGAAGTTTTGAAATGAATTAAATTAAAATGAAAATTATTTCCTAAAATGAAATGAAAATTATTTCTTAAAATGAAAATATACAGGTGTGGTAAAATGACGAGAAGGCTGATATTGCCTCGAAATGCGTGCCCGCGGAATTAGAAAACATGGAATATGGTAATTTCCACGTATTTACCAAAATAATAACCCGTAGGAATAGGAAATTATTCGTCAAGGAATTTTGGAAAGATCCAACGCGGAAAATCACAGAAACCTTGCTGAGGAAGAGGCGCAGCATGAGCTGCGTCCCTTTGAAGAGGCGCAGCAGGTGCTGCGCCTGTTCCCAGGTGTGTCGGCTCTGGCAGATTTTAGGAAACAGAATTTAGTATAAATAGAGACGTCGATAGAGTTTTTATTCACACAATTCTCCCGTCTCTTCTTCGTCTTATTACATAAAATTCTCAATATAATCACTCATCATGAATACTTTGGAGATTCGCCTAAAAGAGTGGACCAACGAGTTTTCCAACATGGAGAAGTACGACATGGGCGCCTATAATCTTGGATCTTTGTTGAGTTTGAAGCTTATCAAGGTTGTCAAACCATGCTTGGATGCTTGTCTTGATTACTGGGACCCGAATTATCATGTTTTTGCGTTCCCCGGAGGCGACATTTGCCCGTTTCCTGAAGAAATTGCTGCGATAGGTGGGTGGGATCCGGAACACTTGCCTGCCATTCCTTCTACTTCGCAAGGGTATAAGAGCAAATTTAGAGACTTGCTCGGATTGACCAGACTTAAGGTGGACCGTTTAGTGACCTCGAAGGGAGTGCGAATGTTGGACTTTATTGACCGATTTATTAACAGGGCCGACCCACCCGTTTCTTATGTTGCTAGGCGAAGGGCATTTGGATTTTGTTTGTTGCATGTATATGTCCTTCAAGGGCATGTTGATGAAGATTTGAGAGGTGATCCCCGTCTCTTGGGCCTAGTTGAGCAAATGGAGCTGCGCAGGAGCCCAGCTTGTTTGTGCCTAGTGAAGGAAATGTAGATCTATATACATACTAACATACTCATATATGTATAAATTAATTTGTCATAAAATTAAAGGTGGAACTTATGCATGCAAACTAATTAATAAAATGAGAAAGAAACATGTTCTTACAATGTGATGTCGGTTCATATGGGTACAAAAGAGATATCCTTCTCTTTTGTTCTTGAGCTCTCCAAATGGAAGAACAAGGATTCAAATGTAGAATCCCTCCCAAAAGCATATACCCAAGGAATACATCTTAATAACCAATATTATTTAGATCTAGTAATAATATTAGTTTTACTATAAAATTGACACAAAATAAATTGTATTTTGGCTCTTGAAAAATTTCGGTCAAGAGGGAGTAATTTTTTGTGAGTTTATTTCTCTAGAATTATCATAAATTGTAGAGAGTTTTTGATGAATTTTCTTACACTAGAAAATTAGATGAGAAGAATGAATAATGATATAAGAGAAAAGCTCTTCTCTCTTTTCTTGTGGAGTGGCCGAAAATTAGGCTTCGGTAGGATGCCCAATACCTTTTCTTTTTGCTCTTCTCAAAAGCTTAGGTTTTTCATGCCTACTTGTTAGCTTTTATCATTGTGTTTATACTTAAACAATTAACACAATTTCCACTAACTCCCTCCATTTATTTCGGTACACTCACATAAAATGGATGAGTCCATTTTATTTGTGATTTTGTCAATATGTCACATGTGACACATTTCATGGTATCTCATTTATAAAATGTATTTTTAACCATTAAAAATCAACATATTAATAAAATATGTCACTTATAAAAATTATCATTGTAATTCATAATTACTTGTACCAAAAGTGTTTTCCGAATTATAAATTACAACATTCTGTTATTTATAATAATTTATTCATTCCGTTTCAATTGTTTCTGTAAACAATAATTTCATCCAAGTAATAAAATAATTCGATTACTTAGACCGTGTCTCATTTAATCATATTTACAATAAGATACGTAAATTATACTCACAAAATCATCCGTCAATTTTAAGCAATTTAATTAACTCGTATCGGTATACGATTAACTAAATAATCAATTAAGAGTATTTCCTTATAGGTATGACCTAAGGGGATCAACTGATCACCACCGTCGCACGACAGTAATGTCAAACTCTAGTCAGCCAATCATTACCGATATGTGTGGACCAGTTGACTGTAAAATATTACATCCCATATGTATTCTTAAAATGAGATTTAATAATGATATTTAAATCATTTGATCGCACTATTGTTGAGGACACATTTCCCAACAATCTCCCACTTGTCCTCGACAAGTCTGCGTCACCAATTCTCTTGTCCTATTACTATCTCCCACTCAATGCAAGGTGTCTTTCAGGTCGTACTTGCAAGTGATCATATCGAGAGTGGTTTCCTCGATCTGGAGAATAACTGTTTGACCGGATTTATCCACTCTGGATACTTTCCGAGCGTGGCCACGCATTTCCAGTTCATTACTCCTCGAGTGGCCCTGAGACATTGTTTTAACCCTGACAAGGGGATGGACAATTTTTATCGCACTCATTCCCTTCAACTAGCCACAGCCATCATAACCCAAAATATGCCCATTTGACCCCATTTACGAAGGTCGTAGTAACACAAATCAAAGTTAATCTGAAATTGTGCCATCTTAGGTGAATAGTCTTTAGTCAAAAGAATAGACTCATTAGAATACTATAGTAGCTCTCGCCACGACCAGGCTATATAAATTTGCCAGAACTCTATAAGCGGTCATTAGGCCCGACAAAACGTTCCTAACAGTCTGCCTATGTGATCGACTAGTCATCTCACATGACTCTATGGCACTTGAACTTGCCATCAATCGCATCACACTCTAGTCACTTCGAGACGTCACCTCATACAAGTGACTATGGGCGAATACCATGCTAATCCGTGTTCACTTTAACGGGGTTCAATTGTCTCTACAACCCGTTTGGATGTAACAAGGTATAATAAAAGAGTTTTAAAGTAAAAACTCGAACGACAAATGCGATTATCACATGTGAATAGTCAATGCTTGATTACTATTTCATGTTCTAATTTGATCTTGTATGTAGTTGTTCATTTCAATTCAATTGAAATGACATGACTCATCATGTTTAGCCTATGAGAAGGCTTTGGTTAGTAGGTTTTATCAACTTCTTGTACCTTACTCAACCCTACTACATACCCGTTTTCCTTTGTAATGTATACATTTGTATCACAAAACTTTCTGAGTACGTGTCGAGATCCAATCAAGACATAGGTCCTCTAGCCTAAGAATAGCTCCCACTGTTTTCACAGTGTGTGGGACTCATCCTCTTGCACATCTCATGATTACAAGTGTACTCAATTTCCGTCATAAATATCTCTCATTGTTCTTTATTGCCTAGAACGATTCTATAAAATCTACTTCTTTAATATCATAACCACAATGGTATCTTAACCATCCTGATGTGTTTTGATTATGGTTTTGTCGGAAACCATGCGCAATCTCTGTAACACCCCCATACTCCGAGTGCCTTACCAGGACCACTCAGGTATGAAGACATCACCATCTCGGTCGCCCGAGGTATGATAATCAAATAGACAAAACAGAAACAACATTTATTGTAAATAGTTTAATGAATAAATACAATCCTTGAAACCAAACTGAAAGTACAATACATTAATCCAAACTATCTGTTCTCAACTGAAATATAAATAAATGCTAAACTACAGCGGAAAACTCTATCGTCATGTCGTGGCCATCCCAGCTATCCCCGTACTCATCTCTATACCTGTTCAATATCTGCTCACCATCCCCGAATGGATCACCGCAGGTTTACAAAACAACACCGGGGTCAGTACTAATCACACAATCAATATAGACAACGATAACAAGATACACAGACAGCTGAACTGTCACACACACACACACACACACACACACACACCAACCCCCATCACCTCAACACTGACTGTCCACTGGACCAGCCCTGCCAGTGGGGGACCGCAGCCGTTCCCACCTAAGCCCCGCTCATCGTACGAGCGATAACCCTGTCCATTAATGTGCACATCCCCTTTCGTGGCGGGTTCCACGAAGGGCGAAACTAGGGCGTGAGATCACTCCCGCAAGTGACCCCACTCAGCCGAGAACGCATCTCGAGAACCATCAACAACAATCACAACCACAAACACAATACAATCATCACATCAAATAGCTAACTACAGCACATCACCAATATCCCATTATGGGACTAATACTGAGTAGGAAATCCTACCTGGTAAGCACAACACGCAGACGGTATCTACAGCTGTATCAAAACGGCTCCTCTACGAATTCTCCTCCTATCATACATAACACATAAAGACTACCATTCAAATACTACTCATAAAAACCCCCAATTCCCTAATTAGGGTTTCATCAATCTTATCAAAACATAATATAAATTATACTAAAAGCTTACCCTCGACGCAAGGAATCCAACGACGCAAACTACGATGCAAACTGACCGTCTGAACTCCGGGAATTGTCAAGAACGCGATTAGGAAGAAGAACCAGTTGCTTTCTCTCTTAAACAGGTTTTAGGTTTTGTAAAAAGTGATTTAGAACAAAGACGAATTTGTTTAAATACCTAAATCGCGTAATTAACAAAACCCGAGAAAAACCCCCGCAAAACCGGACTCTCGATCGAGTACCCAAGGTACTCGATCGAGTACCCCCTTACTCGATCGAGTGCCCCAGCTACTCGATCGAGTGCCCAACAGGTCAGAAACTATTTAACTTCGCAACTTGCCCTTACTCGACAGAGTAAGGGCTACTCGATAGAGTAAGGGCTACTCGATAGAGTACCCCCAAGACATATAAATACGGAGTATTACAGTCTTGCCTCCTTAAAAAGAACTTCGTCCCCGAAGTTCAAACTACTACTAAACAAAGGCACTCCCATAACATTCCCGACTCATAGCCACAACAAAACAACATAAGACACGACACTAATCCCAACTTATCCCGACAAACATACCGACGCGACATATAAAAAGGGTATAAAACTCTTAAAAACTGCTCGCGATCATCTCCTACCCCCCTAAAAGAAACAAGGTTACGTCCCCGTAACCATACATACCTGATCAAAAAGGAAAGGGTAACGCTCTTTCATGATATCCTCTGCCTCCCATGTAGCTTCCTCAGTCTCGTGATTAGACCAAAGGATCTTAAGCAAAACTGTCTCACCACTCCTAGTCTTCCTAACCTTTCGATCAAGAATCTGCTTAGGTACCTCAAGATATGATAAGGACTCATCTAGCTCTAAGCTCTCTGCCTCTAACACATGTGACGGGTCACTCACATACTTCCGCAGCTGCGATACATGAAACACATTATGCACTCTCTCTAACGCAGCTGGTAAAGCCAAACGATTAGCAACTTCCCCAACTCGCTCTAAGACCTCATAAGGTCCTATAAACTTCTGACTTAGCTTGCCTTTCTTCCCAAATCTCATAACTCCACGCATTGGAGACACTTTCAGAAGAACCTTGTCCCCAACTTGAAACTCTATGTCCCGACGATGTAGATCTGCATAACTCTTTTGTCGATCCTGGGCTGCTCTCATCCGTTCCCTGATCATCTTAATCTGTTCCACCATCTCATGTACCATCTCTGGTCCTAAAACCACTGCCTCAGCACTATCGTCCCAACAAATCGGACTCCTACACCTCCTCCCATACAAAGCCTCAAACGGTGCCATACCTATACTGGTGTGATAGCTGTTGTTGTAAGAAAACTCTATCAAGTCCAACCTCTGCTCCCAGCTACCACCAAAATCCATCACACACGCTCTCAACATATCCTCCAAAGTCTTGATTGTTCGCTCAGTCTGCCCATCTGTCGCAGGATGAAATGCTGTACTCATCTTCAAAGCTGTTCCCAACGATTCCTGCAACTCCTTCCAAAACCTTGATATAAATCTCGCATCTCTGTCAGACACTATGTCCTTAGGAACTCCATGTAACTTAAGCACGTTCTTTCGATAGGCCATAGCCAGTTGTGCCTTAGTCCATGTATCTTTCATTGGGACAAAGTGAGCTGATTTGGTCAAGCGATCCACTATCACCCAAATCATGTTGTTACCTTGTTGACTCTTAGGCAAACCCACAATGAAATCCATGGAAATGGATTCCCACTTCCACTCAGGCACCTCTAAGGACTGAATCTTACCTTGGGGTCTTCTCTGTTCCCCTTTAACTCTCTGGCATGTCAAACAACGGGACACAAACTCAGCTGTCTCTTTTTCATCCCAGGCCACCAAAACGTTTTCTTCAAATCTTTGTATAGCTTATCTCCTCCTGGATGAACTGAATACGGTGTGCAATGCGCCTCTGCCATGATTGTCTTTTTCAGCCCCTCATCATTAGGAACACACCACCGACCATCAAACCTCAAACTACCATCTGTATGAATAGAAAACCGGGACACTGTCCCTTTCTCCACCCCAGCTCTCCACTCCACCATCTTAGGATCCAAAGCTTGCTTATCCCGAATGCCATCATAAAACTCCATATGTACTGTCATATCACCCATAGCATCTCCTTTCTGCATCATATGAATCCCGAACTTCGCTACCTCATCTCTCAGCCTCATCAAAGATAGAGCTGTACACAAGGAATGTACACTCTTTCTACTCAAAGCGTCAGCTACAACGTTGGCCTTCCCTTCATGGTAGATGATTTCCATGTCGTAGTCGCCAATCAACTCCATCCACCTCCTCTGTCTCATGTTCAACTCCTTCTGCGTGAAGATGTACTTGAGACTCTTGTGATCAGAAAATACCTTAAAGATTGCTCCATAAAGGTAATGTCTCCAAATCTTGAGAGCAAACACCACTGCACCCAACTCCAGATCATGTGTAGAGTAATTCTCCTCATAAGGCTTCAACTGCCTAGAAGCATAGGCAATCACTTTACCCTTCTGCATCAACACACATCCCAACCCATTCTTCGAGGCATCTGTATAAACCTCGAAATTCTCGCTCCCTTCAGTAATGCTAGGACAGAGCCGTGGTCAAACGCTCCTTTAATGTTTGGAACGCCGTCTCACAACTCTCATCCCAACGAAACCTGTTCTCCTTCCTCATCAACGCCGTCATCGGTCTAGCTATCTTGGAGAAATCTTTCACAAACCGTCTGTAGTATCCAGCTAAACCCAAGAAACTTCTCACCTCAGCAACATTCTTTGGTGCTTCCCACTTTGTCACTGCCTCGATCTTCGCCGGATCCACAGCTACCCCATCTTTAGATATCACATGCCCCAGAAAAGCAACTTCCTCTAACCAGAACTCACACTTGGACAGCTTAGCATACAACTCATGCTCCCTCAAAGTTTGCAACACGATCCTCAAATGCTCCTCATGTTCCTCCTTAGTCTTAGAGTAGACTAAGATATCATCAATGAACACCACTACAAACTGGTCCAAGAACTGTCTAAAGATCCTATTCATCAAATCCATAAACACTGCCGGTGCATTAGACAACCCAAACGGCATCACCACATACTCATAATGGCCATACCTCGATGTGAAAGCTGTCTTTGGTATGTCCACTTCTCTAATCTTCACCTGATGGTACCCCGACCTCAAATCAATCTTAGAAAAGACTGTTGCACCACTCAACTGATCAAACAGGTCATCTATCCTTGGCAAAGGATACTTGTTCTTTATCGTCACTCGGTTCAAATCTCTGTAATCTATGCATAACCTCAAAGTTCCATCTTTCTTCTTCACGAAAAGAACTGGTGCTCCCCAAGGCGATACACTTGGTCTAATGTATCCCTTCTCTATCAAATCATCCAACTGCTTCCTAAGCTCCTCCATCTCTTTAGGACCCATACGGTACAGGGCCTTAGAGATTGGCCCCGTCCCAGGTTTCAACTCAACGGTGAAATCTATCTCCCTCTTCGGTGGCAACCCCGGAATCTCCTCTGGAAAAACATCTGCGAACTCTCCCACCACTGGTATCTCATCAACTGTCGGACTCTCTATCCGACTATCTCTCACATGGCACAAGATCAGAGGACATCCCTTCCTCAGATAAGACTTCAAGGTAACAGCTGCAATCAACTTAACCTTGGGTTTGACTAGAAACCCACGGTATGACACACTAACTCCCTTAGGGCCTCTTAAGGATACTTTCTTTTGATGACAGTCTATCTTAGCTTTATACTTTCCTAACCAATCCATCCCAACTATCATCTCAAAACCATTAAAAGGAAACTCTAGCAAGTCTACAGGGAAATCGACTTGCCCAACTATCAAAGATACATCTCTAAACAACCTCCCACACGATACAGACTCTCCCGAGGGTATGAAAACTTGCTCACTAACAGACTCATATACTCTCAAACCCAACTGTTTAACATGACTCGAAGACACAAACGACTGAGAAGCCCCCGAATCAAACAAAACAAACGTAGGAATACCATTAACAAGGAATGTACCGGTGATAACATGCTCATCCTCCTCAGTTGCTTTCTTTTCCATTCTGAATAACTTGCCACTGGTCTTCTGTCCACCTCCCTGGACAGTACTGGCTGATGCGGTCGGCTTAGCACCCGACCCTTGATTGTTGTTGTTGTTGTTCATCGGTGTCTTCTGGTAAGAATTACCGCCGTTGCGGTTGCCTCCACTCTGGTAGCTCTGACCTCCCCGGTTTGGCCATGATCCCGCCGGTCTGTTGCTCGCGAAGCTCTGTGCAGGTCTCTGGAAAGATCCCGGTGCACTTGTGCACTCATGTCTCTTGTGGCCTACGCCACCACAACCAAAGCACGTCACTCCCCAGCTATTGCTCACACTCCCACGGCCTCTCCCAAAGGAAGTTCCAGCACTAAACCCAGACCCAGAAGAAAATCCCTTAGATTGATTGTGGTTGCCTTTCTTGAAATTAGATTGGCCACCACCCTCGCTCTCAGACTTCCTCTTCTCTCCTCCTGACCTCTCCTGAGCCATCTCCACCAGTCTCTCGGCTCTCCCAGCCCTCTCATATGCTTCCTTTACATCGCAAGGACTCCCACGGGTAACTTATCCATAATTTTCGTGGTTAGCCCTCTCTCAAACCTCAAAGCCAAATTCTCCTCACTCAAACCCATATCCTCGATATCTAGATTTCTCATTGAACTGCTAGGTAGTACTCGACCACGACATCTCGGCGAGTCATCTTAAACTTGTCGAACTCCTCTCTCAACTTACTCCTCACATGTTCGCACGAACTCCTTCCTCACAACCCCTACGAAACTCCCCCAAGGTATAGCGGGTAACCCCGGTTGGTGTATATCTCCTTGGCACTCACTTTCACCGAATCCCACCACTTGCCACCGCCTCCCTCGGATAAAATGCAGCCCGATCCACTCTCATCTCATCGGACAGTGGACTAAATCTAGTATGTTCTCCATCTCCCTCAGCCAACTATCAAGAAGGTTAGGCTCCTCAATTCCCTTATACTCCTTCGGATTAAACCTCGCAATATAGAGGCTGACTTTAGCATGGTCAACCTCCTTCTCCTTACTCTTATCCTTGTCCTCATTCACTCTCTTTAGGGTCTCAGTAAGAGCATCCTGGTGCTCTAACATCTTGACGATGTCGTCCGTAGTCATAAGCTCAGCTCTCGCATATAAAGCATTTCTCTTGGGCGGCATCTTGAAGCTATATAAGAAAGGGTAAACATGAACACACGTACTAACCTCAAAACACGAAAACGCGTTGCCCAGAACATACTCGATCGAGTATCCGAACCCACTCGATCGAGTAACGGGCTACTCGATCGAGTGCCACCATGTACTCGATCGAGTACCCAAACTCCAGAACTAAACAGACCTTCTGATCTCTAACCCACTCGATCGAGTATCTAGGCTACTCGATCGAGTGACCCCCTACTCGATCGAGTACCCATAGTTACTCGATCGAGTGCCCCAAAACGCGATTCTGACTCAAAATCGTCAAAAAAACCTATCCGATCGAGTCAGTCTTACTCGATCAAGTACCACCAATACCTAAAAGCTACCCGCATATTACGTCATACACTAACATGCCAACTTCCATAAAATTACATGATATCGTAATAAATATGCTACGTATCTACTCTACTATCAACAAGGTACATTCATCATGTTATTAAGGCCACATTGTAAATCATTCAACATGTTATCATCACATTAACATGTTCCACACATCATTTTCTTTCACATGCTCAACTTCCTATTTCAACACCAAACAATCATCTCACTTCATCACTTTGTTGCACAAGTTAATCAATCACACAGATGACTCGACAAACACTTTCCCCATGTGACCGGTTCAAAGTTGTAGGGCGACCCCTTGCGACTTTAGGACGTCTCCCAAGCCTTTGCACTAGCTCCTACAGCTTTTACCCCGGGTTCATTTTAATTGACTCCCTATGTTCATTAAGTTCATTGGTTACAGGTTTCAGGATCGTCGCTCTGATACCATTTGTAACACCCCCATACTCCGAGTGCCTTACCAGGACCACTCAGGTATGAAGACATCACCATCTCGGTCGCCCGAGGTATGATAATCAAATAGACAAAACAGAAACAACATTTATTGTAAATAGTTTAATGAATAAATACAATCCTTGAAACCAAACTGAAAGTACAATACATTAATCCAAACTATCTGTTCAAATCGAAATATAAATAAATGCTAAACTACAGCGGAAGACTCTATCGTCATGTCGTGGCCATCCCAGCTATCCCCGTACTCATCTCTATACCTGTTCAATATCTGCTCACCATCCCCGAATGGATCACCGCAGGTTTACAAAACAACACCGGGGGCAGTACTAATCACACAATCAATATAGACAACGATAACAAGATACACAGACAAATTTGAACCACACACACACACACACACACACACACACACACACACCAACCCCCATCACCTCAACACCGACGTCCACTTTGGACCACCACCCGGTGGGGGACCGCAGCCGTTCCCACCTAAGCCCCGCTCATCGTACGAGCGATAACCCTGTCCATTAATGTGCACATCCCCTTTCGTGGCGGGTTCCACGAAGGGCGAAACAAGGGCGTGAGATCACTCCCGCAAGTGACCCCACTCAGCCGAGAACGCATCTCGAGAACCATCAACAACAATCACAACCACAAACACAATACAATCATCACATCAAACAGCTAACTACAGCACATCAACAATATCCCATTATGGGACTAATACTGAGTAGGAAATCCTACCTGGTAAGCACAACACGCAGACGGTATCTACAGCTGTATCAAAACGGCTCCTCTACGAATTCTCCTCCTATCATACATAATGTCACATAAAGACTACCATTCAAATACTACTCATAAAAACCCCCAATTCCCTAATTAGGGTTTCATCAATCTTATCAAAACATAATATAAATTATACTAAAAGCTTACCCTCGACGCAAGGAATCCAACGACGCGAACTACGATGCAAACTGACCGTCTGAACTCCGGGAATTGTCAAGAACGCGATTAGGAAGAAGAACCAGTTGCTTTCTCTCTTAAACAGGTTTTAGGTTTTGTAAAAAGTGATTTAGAAAAAAGACGAATTTGTTTAAATACCTAAATCGCGTAATTAACAAAACCCGAGAAAAACCCCCGCAAAACCGGACTCTCGATCGAGTACCCAAGGTACTCGATCGAGTACCCCCCTACTCGATCGAGTGCCCCAGCTACTCGATCGAGTGCCCAACAGGTCAGAAACTATTTAACTTCGCAACTTGCCCTTACTCGACAGAGTAAGGGCTACTCGATAGAGTAAGGGCTACTTGATAGAGTACCCCCAAGACATATAAATACGGAGTATTACAATCTCAATTGTCAATTGTCACTTGTGTAACACCTTTACACAAAATTGCATCATAAACACTTTGCATCATAGCCTTAATGCTTCTGTAAGCACTTAAGGGTAATCTTTATTGCTTACTTGGTAAAGATTACTTAAATTCGATTTTGAAAAAACAATTCATCATACTCAAAGTATATGAAGTGTTATACATCATTTCCTTTTAATTGATTTGGCAGCGGAAGCAAATGAAATCAATCAAATATGTTCAATTTAATTGAACTAGTCATAAATCTTATCAACGTAAGACTTCTTATTGACGCTAATATCATGTGGATTTATCTTCATAAATCTGGATATTAAAGATGTATTATAATACTCCAAAAGTCTTAAATCATTCTCAATAATCAATATGTCATCCACATATCGGACTAATTAAAATTTCCGTAACTCCCACTAAACTTCATGTATAAACACAACTTCTCGACTTATCGAGAAATGTTTTATCACATGATCAAAATGTTGATTCCAACTCATTGATGTCCTACTTAAGACCCTCTCTTAAGTTTCACATTATCTTATTAGGATTGCAAGAATCTACAAAACTCTTGACATGTAGTGAATACATTCCTTCTTTTGAAGTAGTGGGTTTTAGATTCACTTGTTGTGCGCATATCCTCATAATGAAACACAATCCCTAAGAAGATCCAAATAGACTTAAGCATTTCAATTAGTGCAAAACCCTTTGCGACCAATCTTGCTTTGAAATCTCTCTTTATTAGTGCAAAACCCTTTGTCACTAATCAAGCCTTTTTATTTCGGATTTTCATGGCTCTAAGCCTTGTATTGAGTTGTGACTTAAACACTCTTATGTAAGTCATATGTTAATTACTTTCCAAAAGTAATCAACTTGAATCAAACAATTTCTTTTGTAAGTTATAAGCTCTTTACTTTCTTAAAAGTAGCATGAATTCATCATTTTCAACAAGTGACGAATTTAACCTCCTAGGTTTTAAAGAAACAACATCTTACACAAAACGTCTCCTGTAGCCAAGAAAGACCAGTTTCTTGCGACATAACATTCTTTGTGGCTCTTGAATAATTTCTCCCACTCTGTCTTCTAGAAATAAACTTGTATTTTAGAAAGACAGCTTCACGAGCCGCAAACCCGTCGTACTCGTGATAATTGAAAGGGAAAAATGAGCATTTGTTTCTTTGTGAAAACTTACAAATATGGCACATTACCATTTCATATCTCATATGATTTAGTGGAAAATAAATTAGACAACAATGATAAATTCCCCAAAAGGATCAAGTAACTCAAAGTAACTTGATTGAAGTCCAAACCATATCGAATAGCGTTTGAATTCATATCCAACCACACATTATTCCATGATGCGTGCTAAGAGAGATTAACTTGTGATGCTATATCACATTTCCTTTGGCTTATATCAAAGTGTTCACTTTGATAATCCCATCACGACTAAATCGTGCCTTTTCGAACTTTTGAACTTCTTCAAAAATTTCTCTATTTACCTTATTAAGTGAACACATCAGTGTCAACCTAAGTCGTTGGTAAAAGAAAAATGATCAACCTATTTTGGATCAATGATTTACAACCTCGATTTCCTTTTCAACCAAAAGGCACGAGATATCTTGTTTTGAATACAAGATACGCATATACCATTAACAATCTAATGGTTTCAAGAGTACTCGATAACTCTTTGCGTTCATCATTCCAAAATTTAAGGTTTAATCTTGGGTTACCAATTTGAATCTTACATCATCTACATGATATATCATCCTAGTTTGGTTTAGAATATAATCACCTTGATAATGGGCTAGCCATACATCAAATCGTGGTGTATAGGGTCACAAAAGTGAAAACCTCCTTTGTATCTTAACAAGTTTATATTCTTATTTAGAGTTTATGTACTTAATAGTCACAATAAAGTACAACTCCAAACCCAAAAACTAGATTGAGTACACAATTACTCTATCTCTCGATATTGTTATTGCTAGTCATCATATTTTAATCATTCTATGTATCTAGTACAATGATGAAAACCTCCACTGGTTTCTAATATTGACGAAGTGGTACTAGCAAAATTTATGTTTAATTAAATAAACATTTAAAGAAGAAGGTCCCATTAGATGTCCCACAACTAACTTGTTTATTCTTCAATAATTTGGGGTAGTTTCCTTTCTTGTGTCCAACATTTAAGACAATGGAAACTTTTATTGGTCGGGATTGATAGGTTTAGTATCGTCATTTCTCAATAACTTTACTTTTAACATTACCTTGTATCAATTCCATTATAATCTTTACTTCTTGAACCTCGTCCTTATCTTAACGGTTTAAGAGAATGCTCCCACTCAATTCAATGAATCTTTGCTTTGAGAAGCAAAATTGAATTCATGAAGATTACTCTTCATTTGTTCATTTTAGTCTTAAAACTTTCGTTTGAAGTGGTTGCGTTATTTTGGTCAATTACGAATTCTTGACAAAACTGATTACCAAAACAATTTATCGCTTCAAGGTACTTAATTCAATTAAGTATATGATAAGCAATCCATTGTAAGTAGATGTGTTAGTCAAGAATCCAAAACCTGTTTGATAATGAATAACTTATATCTATACTCTTTACAAGAGATCCTTAGCAATGGTTCATATGAGGTTTTAGAAGAAAAATCATATTTGTCTTTAGTTACGAAGTTTTAATGGAGATTTGAATTAAAATCGAAATGATATCGTATATGAATTGTGGTAAAGAAATAGAACAATACGTCAACGGAATAATGAAAACAAAACATTCATCGTTATAATAATACTTGTAAATAACAAGTAAAGCATTTACATAGTGACCTCTACCCAACTATGATAAATGATTCCGGGATCCAAATTCATATTAACTTGGGCACGGGGTAGCCGATGAAACCCTTATCAATATAACTCGGTGGACTAACTCTTTAATCGATTCTACTTTTAGAACTCTCGGTCGATAAAATTACTCTAATATTTATCTATAGCCCAAAACACATCAACAAGGGCACGGGGTAGCCGATGAAACCCTTATCAATAACTTTTGTTGAGTTCAATCCAAATTTCGAATAAATGTGTCCATTATCCAAACCCACATTAACTTAGGCACGGGGTAGCCGATGAAACCCTCATCAACATGAATTCGGTGGATAGACATTTATCACCCACTTCCCCTACGTAACAAGGTTTGTACCCCGGGGTAGCCGAGTGCACTCCCTCGCGAAATAGGTTTTCATGGTTTCTACTATTTGGTAAGGCTATGCCTCAATTAATTGTTTTAGCGAGAGGTCATGACAATTTATTATCTATCACGTTTTAAGTGAACTAAAGAGGTGAACTACGATAATTTTAATTGACGCGGTCGATAAACTCGATAAAATGACAATGCATGTTTAGTTATGGCGATTTAGCGATGCATGTGACATATAAATAAACTGCAAGCATAAAATAAATCCTAGTATGGCCTTCCTAAAATAGAAAAACTATTTAACTATTACAAATTCGGAAACCAACTCCATTGGTCCCTTGAACTTCGGTTGTGACACGCATCTCGAGGTAACACCGTCTTTATGTATCGCCATTCTTGAAGAAATCCGTCTTTGGGAACTCCGGAATGAATAAAATTACATCATAAATTACATAATTTCCTATTATACATTTGTAACTAAAATAAAATAAATCTATTAAATTACAAAACGGTGATACGAGATCACAATAAAATTACAACCGAATAGATATTCCCATACATTTCGGGAAATACCAATTAAAATCTAAGGCCATACTAAGTAAATTACATAATTCAAAATTACATGAATGAAAATTATGACAATCATAAAGAAAATGCAGCATTATAATATGTATGAACATGCCCAATTTTATGCTAAATCGCCTTTAATTTGCCAATATCGTATATTACTTGGTTTTTACGGATTTGCGTGATTTCAACATTATACAATCACAAAAATTACATAAATTCATATTTATGTATAAGTTAATTACCCTAACCTCTTAGGACTCAAAATTTAGTCTTCACTAATTACTTGACCATAATTAACTCATATTTCTAAAATTGTTCATAAATAGTCCAAAAATTACAAAAATAAGCTATTAAACTTCAAATAAATCACAAAATTTCAAATAAATTCAAAATTTGAAATTTAAACTCATGAACATTCTGGAAAAATACCATGAAACTCATAATGTTCAAAATCTTAGGTGAAAAATTTCGAAATTTTTCCGGAAAAACAATGTTGCGGTTTATCGATTTAAACTAAATAATCATAAAAACATGTGAAAAATTATATTCATAAACTTTTCAATTTTAGATCTGAAAATGATAATAAAATGCAACATTAGACGTTTTTCCTAAGTCATAGATTATGTTTTATTAATTTTTCACTAATAATGTCACTATTTATGCTATTTTTCTTCAAAAATCCATAAATCATGCAAAAAGACTTCTTTATAGCCAATTATTTTACACGCATCTTGTAAACTTACATGTGACAACATATTAAATTTCTATGACCAGATTCGAAATTTAACTCATATTAACCTATTTTTCACCTAAATCCGAATTTAATAATGAAAAATCCATTTTTCGAGCATAACAAGTCCAAAAATTATGAAAATTTACAGGTTATCTCAAAATAATATATGTGACAACAAATCCAAAAGTCACTGGAAAATTCGAAGTATAGCAAATTTTAGACCAAAAATGACATTTTTACTCATAAAATCATATTTAAATGTCATTATAGTATAATATGAACAATAAAAATCCGTAAAATTAACCAAAATATCCTAAAACATTTTAGGACCAGAAATATTAACATGCATGAATTAATTTCGCGATATATCATAATAACACAAATTTTACAAGTTTTATATGTTATTCTTATAACTCGGAAAAACTTTTAACCGATTTGCATGCAAACAACCGTGGCTCTGATACCAATTGAAGGAAATGTAGATCTATATACATACTAACATACTCATATATGTATAAATTAATTTGTCATAAAATTAAAGGTGGAACTTATGCATGCAAACTAATTAATAAAATGAGAAAGAAACATGTTCTTACAATGTGATTTCGGTTCATATGGGCACAAAAGAGATATCCTTCTCTTTTGTTCTTGAGCTCTCCAAATGGAAGAACAAGGATTCAAATGTAGAATCCCTCCCAAAAGCATATATCCAAGGAATACATCTTAATAACCAATATTATTTAGATCTAGTAATAATATTAGTTTTACTATAAAATTGACACAAAATAAATTGTATTTTGGCTCTTGAAAAATTTCGGTCAAGAGGGAGTAATTTTTTGTGAGTTTATTTCTCTAGAATTATCATAAATTGTAGAGAGTTTTTGATGAATTTTCTTACACTAGAAAATTAGATGAGAAGAATGAATAATGATATAAGAGAAAAGCTCTTCTCTCTTTTCTTGTGGAGTGGCCGAAAATTAGGCTTGGGTAGGATGCCCAATACCTTTTCTTTTTGCTCTTCTCAAAAGCTTAGGTTTTGCATGCCTACTTGTTAGCTTTTATCATTGTGTTTATACTTAAACAATTAACACAATTTCCACTAACTCCCTCCATTTATTTCGGTACACTCACATAAAATGGATGAGTCCATTTTATTTGTGATTTTGTCAATATGTCACATGTGACACATTTCATGGTATCTCATTTATAAAATGTATTTTTAACCATTAAAAATCAACATATTAATAAAATATGTCACTTATAAAAATTATCATTGTAATTCATAATTACTTGTACCAAAAGTGTTTTCCGAATTATAAATTACAACATTCTGTTATTTATAATAATTTATTCTTTCCGTTTCAATTGTTTCTGTAAACAATAATTTCATCTAAGTAATAAAATAATTCGATTACTTAGACCGTGTCTCATTTAATCATATTTACAATAAGATACGTAAATTATACTCACAAAATCATCCGTCAATTTTAAGCAATTTAATTAACTCGTATCGGTATACGATTAATTAAATAATCAATTAAGAGTATTTCCCTATAGGTATGACCTAAGGGGATCAACTGATCACCACCGTCGCACGACAGTAATGTCAAACTCTAGTCAACCAATCATTACCGATATGTGTGGACCAGTTGACTGTAAAATATTACATCCCATATGTATTCTTAAAATGAGATTTAATAATGATATTTAAATCATTTGATCGCACTATTGTTGAGGACACATTTCCCAACACCTAGGAGAGATCCTTTTGGGCTTGGATAATAGGAAAGCCAATCGTGACCTACCGTACTTGGGAAGTCCCGTTATTCTGCAGGTAAAAGAACATATTCTCTTTTCTTTCTTTTTTTTTTCTTTTTTTTTTTCGTTTTTTTTTTTCGTTTTTTTTCGTTCTAATACCCGCTTGTGGTAGGTCTGGCTTATGGAGCGTCTTCGATTGATCGAGCCCCCAGTTCATGTTCCTTCTTATCATGCTCGTTCGATTGCAATGAGGACCAGGCTTTACATGGTGGACTTCACTCGAGTCTGCAATTATTGGGAGAACAAATTGAAGAGTGATGATGGCCCCTTGATTAGGTGGATCTTACCATGGTGGCACCTCAAATCTGTCACTAGAGTGTCTTCCTTGGATCCTACTCGATCTGTGCGCATTCCTGGCCTGGAATTCATGGTGTGCATCTTCCCGGAAAGGCTGATGAGACAGGTTGGACTAAAGCAGACGATCCCAAAACTTGACACCGTCCCGCAGAATGCCGTGGCGCTTACTACTGAGAGTCGAAGGGAGTGGGCCATTAAATGGGCCCAAAGAAACGTGTGGTTCTTGAACTCTTCTGCTAATGCCTTATGGGTGTCGGATTCTTATCTGCGATGGAGGAAAGCTACTACTCCGGAAGAGCGCGAGAGGTTGAGGAAGCGCGAGCCCGTTGACTACAAGGTGCGCGAGGTGGAGAAAGAGAAAGAGAAGCATTTGACTGAGGGAGAGGAGGAAGCCGGGTTTCGAGTTGTTCATCCTTCGAAGAAACCGAAGACCTCTCCTGTCGTCGAGATGGTGATTGGCAAGAATGGGAAGGCTAGGCCTCGAGAAAGACCGTTGGTGATTAGGTCCGAAATTGCGCAAGAGCGTCCGGCTCGAGGTCGTGACAAGAAGTATGACAAGAATGACAAGGGCAAAGGGAAGATGGAGGAATAGCCCAAGTCTTTATTATTATTTATTATTATTGTTGTTGTAATAAAAAGGTGGGGTTTTTACAATCCTAGCCTATTTTTATTTTTACTATGTAACGTATTATTATTACTAGAAAGTGAATGAAATAAAAAAGGTTAATTGGTTATGAAACCGTTTTTATTTTCTATTTATTATTCTTGTCGAATTCCAAATCCAATGCAAATGTCCTTCTATTTACATTTTGAAATAATGGGTTGTATCCTGTGAAGGATTGCCTACGTATTCATTTAGAAAATGAAATCAAACCCTTGCGCGTAGTTTGAGTAAATGTAAAAGAATAATTGTTCTAAGCAAGAGCTTGTAACGAACTTTAGAAAATAAGCATGAGCTTTTTGCTTTCTCCGAAGGTGCAGTTTAGTTTATTCGATGATATGAGGATGACAAATTTGTCAAAATGCAAGAGCAGAGTGACATTAGCTTATTTCAGCTTGGCCAGGGGCCGTTTATTTAGTGCCACAAGAGCGACACGTGAGGTTACGTGAGGTGCGTTTTTGTTCCTATTCTAGGCAAAATACCGTTTTAGTTGGTCGAGGTTTGTTGGGTTCGAAAACTCATTCCCATCTAGGTCTATGATTCTAACCGCACCCCCTGAAAGTATGGACTTGACTAGAAATGGCCCGGCTCAATTAGGTTTGAATTTTCCCCGTGGATCGACAGGTAAAAGAGCTCTAACCGACTTGAGTACCAAGTCTCCTTCCTTAATGTTTCTTGGCTTAACCCTGTTGTTGAAGGCTCTTTTGATGCGTTCTTGATATGTCTGGACATTATGCAAGGCGTGTAGCCTACGTTCATCCAGGAGGATGAGTTCTTCATATCTATCCCTCTTCCAATCAGCTTCCGGGATTTGACTCTCGAGTAAGATACGCAAGGATGGTATTTCTAACTCGACTAGCTGTACAGCTTCCATGCCGTAAGTCAAATAAAAAGGGGTGGCCCCAGTGGGCGTCCTAACAGATGTGCGATATCCCCACAAAGCAAAGGGTATCTTGCTTGGCCAATCTCGATAGTTGTCAATCATTTTCTTGAGAATTGTGACAACGTTCTTGTTTGCTGCCTCTACTGCGCCATTAGTCTATTGTCTATAGGGCGAAGAGTGATGATGCCTAATTTTGTACTTGGCCAGCAATTGCTCAGTCTCGGCTTGGAAATGTGATCCATTATCACTAATGATCTCATGTGGGCAACCGTATCGACAGATGATGTTGTTTTGTATGAACTTTGCCACGTTTTTAGCAGTGAGACTAGTGTAGGAAGCCGCTTCTACCCATTTGGTGAAATAATCGATTGCCACTAGGATGAAACAGTGACCTCCTGTTCCGGCTGGGATTATCTTCCCGATTATATCAATTCCCCAGGCAGAAAATGGCCAAGGAGATGTCATCGTATAGAGCAATGAAGGAGGGACATGTTGCACATTCCCGAAGATTTGGCAATTGTGGCAATGTCTTATATATTTGATGCAATCGGATTTCATTGTGGTCCAATAATACCCCAAACGTAGGATTTTCTTTGCCATCATGGGCCCACTCATGTGAGGATCGCATTCTCCATCGTTGACTTCTTCCATCACTTTCCGTGCCTGTGAATGATCAAGGCAACGTAGGATTACACCAAGCGGTGTTCTTTTGTACAACTCTCCTTGCATGAGAACATATTGGGAAGCTAGTAGGCGTATAGCACGTTGTCCCCTTTTGTCCATATCCGGTGGATAGGTACAGTCGAGCTTGAAATTTAGGATTGCTTGGAACCAGGGTTCCTGTGCGATTTCCTCTTCGTCAGTGATTTGGTGGACATAAGCTGGCTCTGACCGTCGTTCGATACATAAAGGTATTTCCACCATGTCATCTGGCATATTAATCAAAGATGCAAGTTTTGCAAGAGCATCTACAAATTGATTTTCTTCCCGAGGTAGGTGTAGATAGGTCACGTGATCAAAGAATTGGGCAACTTGGTCTATTCTGGCTTGATAGGGTGCTAAGCTTTCGCTTCGGATTTTCCAGGATCCCGTAACTTGATTGATGATCAGGGATGAATCTCCATGCACTCGGAGGTTTTTAATGCCTAAGCTCACTGCCGCTTGTAGTCCAATGAGACAAGCTTCGTATTCTGCAGCGTTGTTTGTCACCTCGAAGTCGAGTTTGACAGAGATTGGTGTATGCTCGCCTTCAGGAGAAATGAGCAACACTCCAAATCCTCTTAAATTTGATGCCCCATCAAAATAAAGGTCCCAAGAGTCTACATCGGTTTGGAGTATATCCTCGCCTGAAAATGACCAAGTGTCTATTGTTTGTGCATCATTGATGGGATTTTCTGCAAAGAATTCGGCAACGGCGCGCCCTTTTATAACCTTCAGAGGCACGTATTTGAGGTCGAACTCTGAGAGCATCAAGGTCCATCTTGCTAGGCGTCCGTTGAGGACGGGTTTCTCGAAGAGGTATTTGACAGGATCCATTTTAGAGTATATTTTGACGGAGTAGCTAAGCATGTAATGACGTAGCTTCTTCGTTGCCCACAGAAGAGCGAGGCATATCTTTTCGAGTTGTGAGTATTTGCACTCGTACTCCAAGAACTTCTTACTAAGGTAGTAGATAGCCCTTTCTTCTTTTCCTACGGTTTGAGCTAACATGGCGCCCATGGCTGTTTCGGTTACCGTGAGATATAAACCAAGAGGTTGATCTCGTTGTGGTGGCATGAGCACTGGTGGTTTAGCCAAAATCTCCTTGATTCGGTCAAATGCCTTCTGACCGTCATCATCCCACATGGTGTGATCCGTTTTCTTGAGCTTCTTGAAGATAGGTTCACAGATCATGGTGAGTTTCGATATGAATCGACTTATATATTGTACTTTTCCTAGGAATCCTCTGACTTCTTGTTCTGTTTGAGGTTGTGGCATTTCGATCAGAGCCTTGATTTTGGAAGGGTCTATTTATATAACTCGTCGGCTAATGACGTATCCCAGGAGTTTGCCAGATGTTACTCCGAATGCGCACTTCTGAGGACTGAGCCTCATGTTGTACTTTCGTAGCCTTGCGAAAAATTTGCGAAGGTTCGCAATATGCCCCTCTCTATCCTTGGACTTGACAATCATGTCATCTACGTATACCTCAACTTCTTTGTGCATCATGTCATGTAAGAGTGTAGTTGCGGTGCGTTGATATGTAGCTCCGGCGTTGATTAACCCAAACGGCATTATCGTATAGCAATAGGTTCCCCATTGAGTGACGAAGGCGGTCTTATGCATGTCTTCTATGGCCATCTTGATTTGGTTATAACACGCGTACCCATCCATGAAGGATAGTAATGCGTGGTCTGCAGTATTGTCCACCAATATGTCGATATGTGGTAGAGGGAAGTCATCTTTAGGACTTGCCTTGTTTAAGTCCCTAAAATCAACACAAACACGGATTCTCCCATCTTTTTTGGGTACAGGTACTATGTTGGCTACCCAGTCAGAATACTCGGAAACTTTGATGAACCCGGCTTTGAATTTCTTGTCGACTTCTTCCTTAATCTTGAGAGCCCATTCCGTTCTCATTCGACGAAGCTTCTGCTTTACAGGCTTGAAACCTGGCTTAATTGGGATTCTATGTTCGGCGATATCCCTGTCGATCCATGGCATGTCTTTGTAGGACCACGCGAAAACGTCTTTGAACTCGTGTAGGAGGTCTATGAAGTCGACCCTTTCGGTAGAGCTCAAGGTAGTCCCTATCCTAAGTTCGTGGGGTTCTAGTTCAGTTCCTACATTGATGGGTTTGTTATTCTCTATTACTGGTCCCCCTTCCCCTTCCTGTAGTATTTCTTTGGCTACGTAGGGAGGTATCTCAATTGAGTCTGGGTCTTGGTCATCCTCAGTATCATCGTAAACAGAATTGCACTCAAGATAACACAAAGAGTAAGCAAAACCTGATTTATTCGTATTAAAGTTTGAGAAAAGTTGAAACAAAGAAGCCATCTGATCTGTGGTCAGTGGCGGTAAAGGGACAGTGGTTGGGACATTTCCCGAACTACTGTTACTATTCGAGGCTAAGCTAGGGGAAACAAAGGGAATGGGGATGACGACAGGAGGAGACTCCTTAGTGACTTCTCTAGACTCCGACTCTGACTCCGACTCCGACTCTGACTCTGACTCGAATTCGTCGTCTTCTGGTTCTCCTTTGAACATCTCTCCTTCTCCAATGGTGAGTTTGAAGAGTCTTCCTTGATTGTTGGTCCACTTGATTGATTTTCTCCATCCTTTCTTCTGGTTAACGTTTGTTTCTGTGATTAACGCGGTAGGGTTGAAGTGATCTTCTTGAACTATCATGGTAATGATCTCATCCTGCGCGTTTCTAACAAATCGATCTTCTCCAAACAGTAGACTAACAACTTGTTCGTCTAAGCAAGGTGCTTGACGGGTTTTGACGGTAGGAACCGTTTCTGGAGGAATGAAGTAACAATCGTGAAAGATCTCGATTCCGGCTAGCTTCCGTCCGAGGTGGTGCCAAGGTTCGGGAAATCCGTGAAAGAGTTCCTGACTTCCTTCCCTAACAAAATATCCATTTAGGGTAGGGAAATATGGTCGCATTTGGACTCCTATGTGCTTACGGCTTTGAATTTGAGGGAGCATTTCGAGAACTTCCTCTTTGGTGGGTTTGTATCCTAGTACAAGTGGTATTCTATTTGAGTTGCCTTCCTTGTAGGGTGCGAAAGTGTTTCTTCGTGTAGGGTTCAAAGGCATTCCAGAGAAGTATCCCTGGGATTTGAGCATGTGGTTGACCACCAAGTTGGAGTAGTGATGTGAATTTTGGGGGAAGCGGAAGACATTTTTGTAGGGTTGTTTTTGTGTTTTGAAATAAAGGGGATATTTGTTTCAATATCAATGAAGACCTCGAAAACAATGGGATATTTGTCGTAGCTAGACCTATAGCTACGCCAATGGGTGATGTAACACCCCCATACTCCAAGTGCCTTACCAGGACCACCCAGGTATAAGGATGTCACCATCTCGGTTACCCGAGGCATGATAATCATAAGACAATGAAGAAACATACTTTATTAAATAAGTTTAAGTGATTGCATACCAAAACCAACTGTAAGCAAAAATACAATTGTTCTCAAACTATAAACCAACTGAAAGGAACTATTCTAATAAACACAGCGGAAGACTAAAGACTCTGATATGTGATGACTCCATCCCCAGCTAGATCCCACGCGTATCCAAGATATACCTGCCAAGCAACTGCTCACCACCCCCGAATGGATCACCACAGTTTTTAAAACATTTAAACGGGGTCAGTACTAATCACACAATTTACATATATATATATCAACAATCCAATAAACAGACAGCTTAACCGTCACACACACACACACACACAACCACACCAATCCCAACAATCTCAATCACCGACTGTCCACTGGACCAGCCCTGCCAGTGGGGGACCGCAGTCGTTCCCACCTAAGCCCCGCTCATCATGCCGAGCGATAACCCTGTCCATTAATGTGCACATCCCCTTCCGTGGCGGGTTCCACGAAGGGCGAAACTAGGGCGTGAAGTCACTCCCGCAAGTGACCCCACTCAGCCGAGAACGCATCTCGAGAACCATAGACAACCAATCACAATCACAACCACAATCACAATCATCATATCAAATAACTAACTACAGCACAACACCAATATCTCATTATGGGACTAATACTGAGTAGGAAATCCTACCTGGAAAGCACAATTATCAGACGGTCTCTACAGCTGTGTCAAAAAGCCTCTTTTACAAAACCTCCTCCTATCATACAACATACAAATGCTACCAAATCACACACTACCCATAAAAACCCCCAATCTCTAAATTAGGGTTTAACCAAATTAAGGGAAAAACAATAAAAAGGGTACGTAGATCTTACCCTCGACGCAAGGAATCCAACGATATAAACAACGACAAGAACTGATCGTCTGAACTCCGGGAATTGCCAAGAATGCGATTAGGAAGATGAACTGGTTGCTTTCTCTCTTAAACAGGGTTTTAGGTTTTGTAAAAGTGATTTAAAACAATGACGACGAAACTTAAATACCTTAATCGCATAATTAACAAAACCCGAGAAAATCCCCCGTAAAACCGGACACTCGATCGAGTACCCAAGGCTACTCGATCGAGTACCCCCTTACTCGATCGAGTACCCCAGCTACTCGATCGAGTACCCAAAAGGTCAGAAACTATTTTATTTCGCAACTTGCCCTTACTCGACAGAGTAAGGGCTACTCGATAGAGTACCCCAAGACATATAAATACGGAGTATTACAGTCTTCCCTCCTTAAAAGGAACTTCGTCCCCGAAGTTCAACCCATACATAAAAACAAACATGCTAACTCGATCAAGACAAAACAACGTAACTGAGAACTCAAAACAAAACTCCAACCGACCATGGACTCCTAACACCAACTCCACTAACTATTCCTACCTCCACAACATGGCTCACGATATCGTATCAACTCCATTATATCTCTCTCAACACTAACTCCATACACTACCAACTACCATCCTCTAACGCTGCTAGCTCCGTAATATATCATCCACTACCAAATCCCATATCAAGACACTCATAGACATCAAACGGAATGTTACATTCTACCACCCTAAAAAGGAACTTCGTCCTCGAAGTTTACTCAGACTCATAACATCATCCTCCAACTGTCAACATTATATAAAATATTCTCATACTCCGAAGCATCACACTACTACAAGCACGGCCGTGGCCTTTTATAAGTATCATCCACAAACAAATCCCTCCTTTACGCTACGCTAGCACTCTACTTCCAATTATATTACAACATGCACCACTATGAAACTCTCTTTTATCGCATCCTACTCCTCTTAAGACAAATGTTACGTCCTCGTAACTCACTAATACTAAATCCTTAGTTATATCTTCTCGTTATTCTCATCATCATCACATGTCAAAGATAACCACTTATAATCTAAACACTCGCCATGCATATATCCAAGGCTCTCTTACTTAAACATTCCTCATACCTCAACTCATTCGTCACACCATCTAACCTATACCTCAAAATCTTTATCTTAACCCAAAACTTCAACTCTCCACATTACCGCAACATGACATACCTCTCTATATAAACTATATGAAACTCCCATCATCAAAAGCATAACTCTCGATCTACACTTGTTACGTACACTCACACTAGATCCTCAAGTTCTCTCATTCATTACCGCAAGACTCATACATAACTTAACACGACACTTATTATTCAACACCCTACACTCACTGTCCCAACAAAAGATTATGAACTACCTGCCGCTTTCAGATCATTACAACACATGTTCCACGGATCATTTTCCATTACCATGTCTACTAAAGCCCTATCTAGAACAAGATCAAAATTACTGTAACAACCTCTCACAACCGTATCCCATCAATAGAACATCACTATACCATGACAACAACGAAAACATATTCAACTCTATTTCATATCATACTCTACCTCATTCTTAACTTAACCTGGTAAAGAGAACATCAATAAGCAAGACAACCGTCTACATGCGAAACCGAAACTCGCAGGAGCAACATCAAACAAACAACAAACTATGTATAATCTGGTATGTACTTTCGAAACTCGAATCATAATCATCCCGCCTAATCCACCACAACCGGTGACGGCATCACAACACCGCCACCAACACCACACACGTAGTGCGAAAATACCCGCATCACAACACTAAATATCGTGCCCGGATCACCACCCGAGGCACCACAACCACATCGATAGACATCAACAATCGCATACAACTCCCATAAACACTGACTCAGGATAACTTTTCAGTCAAGAAAAACTTATTCAAATCCACTTTACTAAATCATAACACAACATATTTTATGAATTAAACAGATAATAACCTCGTGAATATCATCCCCTTATCATATCACATATTGACATGTATCATGAATACAAACAAGCATAACTAGTCATGCCAAATCAGTCAAATTATTACCTTTTCGGATATCATTCCATTACGTTCTCGTATCCAACATGTATTTCAGAAAATTCAGATAACAACTTATAATTATCACACCATACCATTTCTTGTGAGGTCACAACCTCACACAAACATTTATATATATGACACAGACCCATAATCACATCCAACCAGTCAATCCTGATCACGTAAGTTACCCCTCGATAAAGGTTACATGTCGCCCGAGTTTAACTCATATGCCCCTCATAACATATTCCCCCTTTCACACAACCATCACTTCCTGCCAAATATAACCATACCTTTACTATTCAACTATTAGCATCCGCCTCATCTAACCACATCTTATACCCTCTTACAATCATACACAACAATCAGGTCCCTACCAAATCAACCTCTTTAGAATTGCTACCTTTCTAATATACCATCACTCTTAAACACTAGTGACAACACCACAAACGATAACACTACCACTGTCCGAACATCAAACCTCTTACACTCATCTCTAAACATCACGATTTCTTTCCTATCTTTGGTTGACATCCCAAATAACAAACATCGAATCCATTAACAAAATTACCTTAACATTCTTCCCAATACTATCCTTAATTGTATCATCATCTAACTCTCCGCCAAAAATCTCGTATCGTGCAAATATTCTACCAACTTCTTACTTTCCTTAATTCCTCGAAACTCATTACTAATCATGTTGTCCCAAAACTCCTCTATAACCATTAACTAACATCCTAGTGACACTATCACACATTTCAATGATTCCTTACCTTTATATCACATAACTCCGGTGAATATTTTCCTCAGCTTACTTTTATCCTTCTTTTCTCTTTACACTCAATAATACCAATTAATAGTTCCACTCCTTATTCCTTCTAGCTAACTCTTTTAGAAATCCAGTTACGTTCTCACTGCTCCAAAACTCACATCTAATTATTTCATATCGATATCATCTCACTCTTTCTTACCACAAATATTCTCTTATTATGTCATCAATCACCCTTGCCACTAATCCATCCATAGAATCAACGTTCTTGTTCAACAATTGCATCTTCCTTCTTACATCTCTAGAAATCAAAATTCCTTTCATACCGCTAATTGCCCAAGGAAAACCCACAATAGTTTCATCTCTTAAAAAGCCAAATCTCCACCCCGCGACATGTCTCCACAAAGTTCACTATATACCACTCTTCTCAACCCCTTTAAAACGAACTTTCATTATGTATATTCTTAACCCACACGGCTCTTAACTACCTCCCTCCATAATTCTTTACACATCTCAGGTTGTCACTATCCATATCCTTACTCTCAATCCTTTCATTCTCACGTTCCTTAGACTCACATCATCCATTGCCCACATTCACTTACTTTTACGTTACTCAACACACACTCATATCACTCATCCCATTTCATCTCAGAAAACATGCTCTATGTCTCAATTAAGCCATAACAATCTTCCTTTTCTTTTTCCACTATCTATTACAACCACGTATAACTCATGTCCTCCCACCGAACTCATACTCACCACAAAGCCACTCACTACACCACAAGATTGGGTAACTTACGCGTCAAGACCAACATACATGTAAAAAAATGCATAAAGAAGCAAAATAATAACTTTGAATTAAACATAATATGCAACGAATTCAAAAGATAAGCATATGACCCAAAACAGGGGTCACTAGATCGAGTACAGGCCACTCGATCGAGTAAGGGACTTACTCGATCGAGTAGGTCAAGATCAGAAGCACGTAAAACAAATCACCAGGGCTACTCGATCGAGTAACTAACATACTCGATCGAGTGCCCCCTTACTCGATCGAGTACCAAGGATACTCGATCGCGTACCCCAATTCTCAGCACTGTCCAGTTTTCGTAAAACAGTCATAACTCACTCATTTCTTGGTCATTTTGGGCGTGTGACCTATCGTTAGAATCGTAAAAGAACAAGCTATCACCTCCAATTGGAATCACATTAAAATCATTTATGCATCTAAAGTTATAACAGTTTAAATACAACCTCCCTATAATCGAAAACACAACTACTTGATTTTACTTCCCAACAACGTAAACGACAACATGGTAAACAAAAACAACTCTATGCTCATAAAACCAGTATTGCTAATCTCATGTTACCATCTTCAAAAATCAAGCAACAACATCCATCATGCACATATATTATTTAACTCATTAGTCATGTACTAACCTCATGCTTTAAATTTTATAACTTTTCGTAACACAAAACATTCTCATACATTACAAATCCTATTCCCATGTTACTAATACAACAACATTACAATTACACTTCGTCACCTAAACATATTCATAATCACAAAATTCATATTCTTATGCAATTGCTACTCCATCTTTTCCAATCAATTCATCTATTGCCAACACATTACTCATCATTCTCATACACTTTTCTAACAATTCCAACCAATATTGTAAACCAACTATCATGCAACATGCTTTCAATCAACAACATACGAAATCACATTATCACCATCTTTTCTACACATTCCCTATTCTCCACATACATACATCCACTGATTCATGCCACACATCACTCCATAGGTACACAAAGCACAAGGTAAGCACATAGCGATCCCGACTCATATCCCATGTGACCGGTTCAAAATTATAGGGCGAGTTCGCGACTTTAGGACGTCTCCCAAGTCTTTGCATTAGCTCCTACAACCTTTACCCCGGATTCATTTTAATTGACTTCCTATATTCATTGGATTCATTGGTTACAGGTTTCAGGATCGTCGCTCTGATACCATTTGTAACACCCCCATACTCCAAGTGCCTTACCAGGACCACCCAGGTATAAGGATGTCACCATCTCGGTTACCCGAGGCATGATAATCATAAGACAATAAAGAAACATACTTTATTAAATAAGTTTAAGTGATTACATACCAAAACCAACTGTAAGCAAAAATACAATTGTTCTCAAACTATAAACCAACTGAAAGGAACTATTCTAATAAACACAGCGGAAGACTAAAGACTCTGATATGTGATGACTCCATCCCCAGCTAGATCCCACGCGTATCCAAGATATACCTGCCAAGCAACTGCTCACCACCCCCGAATGGATCACCACAGTTTTTAAAACATTTAAACGGGGTCAGTACTAATCACACAATTTACATATATATATATCAACAATCCAATAAATGAACATGACCTTAATCACACACACACACACACACAACCACACCAATCCCAACAATCTCAATCACCGATCGTCCACTTTGAACCAGCCTTACGCAGTGGGGGACCGCAGCCGTTCCCACCTAAGCCCCGCTCATCATACCGAGCGATAACCCTGTCCATTAATGTGCACATCCCCTTCCGTGGCGGGTTCCACGAAGGGCGAAACTAGGGCGTGAAGTCACTCCCGCAAGTGACCCCACTCAGCCGAGAACGCATCTCGAGAACCATAGACAACCAATCACAATCACAACCACAATCACAATCATCATATCAAACAACTAACTACAGCACAACACCAATATCTCATTATGGGACTAATACTGAGTAGGAAATCCTACCTGGAAAGCACAATTATCAGACGGTCTCTACAGCTGTGTCAAAAAGCCTCTTTTACAAAACCTCCTCCTATCATACAACATACAAATGCTACCAAATCACACACTACCCATAAAAACCCCCAATCTCTAAATTAGGGTTTAACCAAATCAAGGGAAAAACAATAAAAAGGGTACGTAGATCTTACCCTCGACGCAAGGAATCCAACGATATAAACAACGACAAGAACTGACCGTCTGAACTCCGGGAATTGCCAAGAATGCGATTAGGAAGATGAACTGGTTGCTTTCTCTCTTAAACAGGGTTTTAGGTTTTGTAAAAGTGATTTAAAACAATGACGACGAAACTTAAATACCTTAATCGCATAATTAACAAAACCCGAGAAAATCCCCCGTAAAACCGGACACTCGATCGAGTACCCAAGGCTACTCGATCGAGTACCCCCTTACTCGATCGAGTACCCCAGCTACTCGATCGAGTACCCAAAAGGTCAGAAACTATTTTATTTCGCAACTTGCCCTTACTCGACAGAGTAAGGGCTACTCGATAGAGTACCCCAAGACATATAAATACGGAGTATTACAGGTGAATTGTTTGATACTCGTCAAACAATCCGACTTAAACTTAGGATCACGTCCCTCGTTCAAGCAAGGTGCGAAATCGCGTTTCGACCTCTTAAGCCAAACTACTCGTGTAACAACACAAGAAGACAAGACAAGTTTTAGAGAATACTCTCAAGTTTTTACTTCAAAATTGGATGATAAACAAATGAGGACTACAAGCCTTATATAGGCCGAAATCCTTGATGCCCAAGGCTAGCCTTTAATGCTTTTGTTGTGAATTCTAGGCTATGTGGAAGAACTAGGTAAGACTAAACCAAAAACTAGGTAAGACCTTTGTAAAAACTAGGCTATGACAAAAACTAGGTGAGCTTATTCAATGCATTTGGACTAGCCCATTTTCGAGGTTCATCCTTGCTCCACACGGTTCTCCACACGGTTCTACCCGTCCCATTGTCGGGTGATCATGCACTTTTCTCGACTCTTATTCGAACCGATCCATGCTTGGTGACTCGGGTTGTCTTGGTTGCTTGTTTCGAGAATTATTTCATTAAGGTGATTCGTATTCACATCAAGTAGGGATCGTAGAATAGGGGTGCCAATTCATTTTCTATGACACTTATGCTTTGAAAGCCCCCAAGTTCATATACTGGATCCGTGAGGATTTGATTATTTGACTTCTTTTCGATTATTGCCTTGATGGGTGACGAAGTGATCTTCACTACTTTGCCATTTAGTGGGATCTTGATCTTTTGGTGAAGGATGGATGTTACCGCTTTGGAAGCATGAATCCAAGGTCTTCCCAGAAGTATGTTGAAGGAAGCTTCGATGTCCACTATTTGGAAGTTAACCTTTCGCTCAATTGGCCATGTGGCTACGGTTAGGTTAACGAGTCCTACGACCTTCCGTCGTGTACCATCATATGCGCGAACACCTTGATTGGTAGGAGTCCAATCCGACTCTTTCATGCCTAGTTTGTATGCCGTTTTGAGGGGTATGACGTTGACCGCAGAGCCATCATCTACCACGGTCATTGGCACATTCTTCTTTAAGCAAGTGACGGTGATGTAAAGAGCCAAGTTATGACTAGCGCCAAAGGGTGGCAAATCTTCGTCAGAGAAAGTAATAGGATTACTTAACTTCGGTGATTCTTGGAAGACCAAGTTGACTACATCGTCGGGTGTGGAATTATGTGCTACACTTAGCTTGGCCAAAGCTTGCAGTAAAGCTTGGCGATGTGGGAATGAGCTTGCTACTAGTTGCCAGACTGAAAGATCAGCCTTGGTCTTCTGTAATTGCTTGAGCAAATGATCAGTGGGGTCATCTTCGTTATCATTTGGTGTGACAACATTGGTTGGACCGTTTTGAGTAGTGCTTTGATATGGACGCCCCGAACGAGTTAGGTGGTCCACATCTTGGTCTTCACCATTTTGGACTATTTCTCTGACAAAGGAGTGTTCAATTAGATACTCGTCTTCATCGTCATCGGCCCATACTCCATTGATTGCAGTTAGTTCCCTCATTCTCATGATCTCGTCTTCTAATTATGTGATTTGGTCGACTAGTTTATCAACCACGGCGACTATTTCTTGCATAGTTGCATTTTGAGAGAATATTAGTGCCACATGCTCATTAGGTGTTGCATTAGGGTTATGTAGAGTTGTCACCACATTTTCCAATTCCCAAACTTTTCTATCCACACTCCTTGCCCATGTGATAAAGTCGGAAATGGTAGGGGAGATAGTAGAGTAGAACCCCTCATTCTCGATCGCGTGGATTTCATTTTCAACTGGAGAAATGAGATGTGAACAATATAAGGTAGATTCTTCACTTGTGATCACTAGAATCCCAAGAGGGTTCTGAGTGTTGTTGGGTTTACCTCCCGGCGGTATCGGTAGTCGACCGTCCTCGATCATGTCTTGAAGCACATTTTTCAATTTGTAGCATTTTTCTGTGTCATGCCCCTTGCCCCTATGATACTCACAGTATGAGTTCTCATCCTTGAACTTGGACTTCTTTTTAGGTTCGGGCGTAGGTCCTATGGGTTGGATTTTGCCTTGTTTCATTAACCTCTTTAGAGCGTTGGAGTAAGTATCCCCAAGATTTGTGAATTTCTTTGGTGGGGTACTCTTCTTGGATGGCTCGAGTAGGTTAACTTCATCGGTCTTGCTAGTGGAGCCGTATGAACGACTTGTTGAGTCTTGATATCCTCGACCCACCGTTTTGGACAAGAGCCATTTACGGATGTCATCTTCAAATCTCGTCCCTAGTATGGTTAAGTTATTGAAAGTTTTAATGTTTTGGTACCTCAAATGACTGGCGTAGATGAGTTTTAGATTATTCACGAACTTCACCACAAGGGTAGCCTCATCCGGGCGTTCAACTAGTTGGGTACTAGTCTTTCTCCACCTACTTAAGAAGTCGGTGAAACCTTCTTTGTCATTTTGGGTAAGAACCTCTAGAGTGCGCATGTTAACTTGGATCTCAGCATTATCCGCGTATTGCTTAGAAAACTCGATCGCGGCGTCTTCCCAAGTAGCGATCTTCTTGTGTTCTAGAGAGTAGAACCATTGCTTTGGGATGGTGTCGAGAGATGAAGGAAAGATCCTTAAGAACATCTCGGGTTTGATGCCTTTGATAGACATATAACCCTTAAAGGCACGGATGTGGTTCAAAGGGTTTTCATGCCCCTTGATTTAGGGATATCCGTTATGTTGAAGTTAGTTGGCAATTTGGAATTGACGGCCTCATACTTGCGATTATTCTCCATATAAATGTCCTCCCCTTTGAGGTACATCAATTGCTCCTCTAAGTATTGGAGCCTTTTCTCAGCTGCAGTCACACCCATAGGAGGGTTGTCGTCCCTGAAGTCATTCACGAAGTCATCAACGACTTCACTTTCTCGAGGAGGAATCCTTATTTCTACAGTATAGATCCGGCCCTCGATGGTGTCAAGGCGATCATGCACTTGGTCTTGGGTAACTTGGATTTGAGCTAGCGCGGTTAGGATTCGATCATTACCATCTTGAAGTTGATTGAAATTCACGTCGCTTGTTTCAGGCATCTTGGAAACTGGACAAGAGATCGATGACGAATCAAAACACCATCGACCACTCTAACACACTTACTAAGAGAGAAAAGTTTTGACTTGTGAAGTGGGTGTGTGCCACTTGTGTCAGTGAGTTTTGAAGAAATGATAAAGTTTGAAAATGTATGTCCTAGTCAACTATAGTGTAGTAGTTGTAGGAGTGGACTCGAAGTGAGGTTTTTGAAATGGGCTTGGGCCCGAATTTTGACTCGACAAACGGACATAGATTTGACTGGGTTTTGCGCTAATCAATGGCCTTTTCGAAATTTTCATTTTGAAAATGGGTTTTGATTTTTACAAAAATCGTCATGGTTTCGTTTAGAAATGGTGATCACATAAGGTACAAACATTTATACAAGCATTATAACGGGATGCTGAGTGCATTTTAAAAAGGTTTTGGTTTAAAGGGTGGGTTGCCAAACCAAACAATTAAACTCGAAGTCTGTGCAGAGGCTCGTACCAAACAAGAGTAAGGCCGATTCCTAGTCCATTCCCTCAAGTAGTGAAGGTCCTTGATACAAACAAGAGTAAGCATCATGGTATGGATGACGTCAATCGCTATCCATCCTTAGGCCCAAATAAGAATTAGGACCGTTTAGACGGGACGATTGGTCGAATGGGTTGGGTTGGGCCTAGGAAGGCCGAATAAAACGGTCTAGGAAGACACAAAGTAGTGACATGAACACCAAGAACTCGTTACCCTTAGCATTCTATGTCTAGAATGACTCTCGTGGATGCCAATGAACACGGATGTTCACAGAGATCTGGAGTAAGGGGTGAGGGTACGTATTAGGAAGCTCTTTTGATCGAACACCTAATCCCGCCCGCCTCGATAGCGGCCTCTACTAATGATTAGGGACATCGTCTATACTTGATAAATCGTCGGTTAAATGCATGCAATGCAACATCCAAGTTTTAATCCTAACATGTGAGAATTAACTAAGTTGGTTAACAATTAATTTAGCATACAATTAATGTCGAAGTAGGATTTAATGCTCAATTACATGTGAAGGCATACAAATGATACAAGAGACATGACAAATACAATAAACAAAATTACAATAATGAAAATTACAATAATTACATTGGGTTCATTGATGATTTATGTCGAAAATACCTTTAAAACGGATAATTTGAGAAAAAGAATAAAAGAAAGAAATAACGAACAGATCAATAGGTGATAATACGGATAATAGTTAATTATATGTAAGCTAATTAGACAGTCAAGGCGAGAAAACGGAAGTTCGAGACAAAATCAACTGAACAGTAGCAGGCAGATCGCGCCTTTGGAAGAGGCGCAACAGACGCTGCGTCTGTTCCAAGGGTGAGTTCTGGTTGTGAAGCCGGAACTGCAAATCGTTAATATTAATTGATGATTTTAAGGATCGATTATATTATTTACTCGGATGGAAGTGATTATCAGGTTACTTACATATGATTGATGGTCATAAAAGCAATAAAACATGGACGAGACGGATGCAAACGAATTAATACATGAATGAACGATTGATTAGTGACATAGGTGAACAAAATAGATTAAACATGACGAACTAGTGACAAATTAACGACGAAAATAACAATAAACAGGTGGAAGATATATCAAAGATCGAATTCCGGAAACTCAATATGAACGAATTGAATTTCTACAACCCGTATTGATTTTAATGATAAAAACCCGCAAATATTAATTACTTGGGATTTAAGTCGGAATTTAATGATGAATTAAAAGTGTTAATGAATGATAAATAATATACATGTGAGATTATTATGCTTTTAAATCAAAGAATTAAAGAAAACAAATGAAAACAAATAAAAGTTGACGAATTACAGAGGACGAAAGAAGAAGAAAGGAAGTAGGAACTGCGGTAGCCTCACGAAGAGGCGCAGCAGGCACTGCGCTCCTTCGAAGAGGCGCAACAGTTGCTGCGTCCTTTCTCGACCGTTTGTCTTCTGGAAATCCGTAAAAAGGGTTTTAAACAAAAGGTTTTAGAAATCGGTTTTAAGAGGTATTTACGACATAAACCTTACATTAGTGATACAAAAAGGTAAATAACAATAAATAAAGAGAGATTTACACCCTCAGACTTACATGTTTGACGAAACGAGATGAACTAAGATTACGATTAGTGATGCTCGACTCGAATGTAGCGAAAGTGCCCTCGTAAGAGGAAAACGATTAAGATTAATTAAGTTGATTGATGTGGAGTTGGTCAAATGTTGGAATATGTGTCCTCCGACAATAATGCGATCACGATTGTTGATCATGATGATCACATGTTTAAGTCTCGTTTTAAAGAATACAATTGGGAAGTAATTTTTACTGTCAACTGGTCAACATATATCGGTAATGATTGGCTGACTATAGTTTGACATTGCTGTCGTGTGACGGTGGTGATCAGTTGACCCCCTAGGTCATACCTATAGGGCAACACTCTTAATTGATCATTTAATTAATCGTATAATGTTACGAGTTAATTAAATTACTTGAAAAATTGACGGACGATTTTGGAAGTAAAATTTACGTATCAAATTGAAATATGATTAAATGAGATACGGTCTGAGTAATCGAATTGTATCATTACTCGGATGAAATTATTGTATAAAGAAACAATTGAAATTGAATGAATTATTATAAATACAATCTGGTGTGATTTATAAATTGGTAAAATAATTTTGGCACAGGTAATTATGAATTACTAAGTCGATTTTTGTATATGACGTATTTTTATTAATACGTTGATTTTTAATATGTTAAAAATACATAAAAAAATTATGTCACATATGACATGTGACATATTGACAATTGACAAAAATAAAATGGATTCCATTTTATCTCCAAATGGACCGAAATATGGGTGTGACTAACAAATTATATTGTGCTAATTAAGATTAGTGGAATTCATTATTATTTCTCTAATATAGGCATGCATACCTAGTGTCTTTTGTGTAAGAGCACAAAGACCATGCATTGGCCATCCCACTCCACCCTACCCGGTTTTCCCTTGAAAAGAACAACGGTTCTTTTGCTTATTTTATTTATCATTCACCATATGAAGGGTGAGTAATATAATATTATCATTCATTCATTCAAAAACAAGTTTTAGAAAGAGAAAATAATCTTCCATCTCCTCTCCTCTAACCGGTTTTAGAGAGCCCAAAATACAAAATTATTTTGGGTCATTTTTCCACAAGATTAATATTGTATTAGTTCATATAATATTAATTTTATTAAGAGTTAGCTTTGGGTATAATTCCTAAGTAGAGATCCTACACTTGGATATTTGTTCATCCAAAAGGAAAGCTCAAGAACAAAAGAAAAGGAGATTTCTTTTGTGCCCATTTGAACCGAAATTACAATGTAAGGATATTATTTCTTCCTTATTTGTTTTAATGTTTGCATGCATAAGATCAACCTTTAATTTTATGACAAATTAAATTTAAGACATATATGAATATGTAAGTATATAGATCTACTTTTCCTTCAATCGGTATCAAGAGCCATGGTTGTTTGCATGCAAATCGGTTAAAAGTTTTTCCGAGTTATAAGAATAACATATAAAACTTGTAAAATTTGTGTTATTATGATATATCACGAAATTATTTCATGCATGTTAATATTTCTGGTCCTAAAATGTTGTAGGATATTTTGGTTAATTTTACGGATTTTTATTGTTCATATTATACAATAATGGCATTTAAATATGATTTTATGAGTAAAAATGTCATTTTCGGTCTAAAATTAGCTATACTTCGAATTTTACAGTGATTTTTGGATATGTTGTCACATATATTATTTTGAGATAACCTGTAAATTTTCATAATTTTTGGACTTGTTATGCTCGAAAAATGGTTTTTTCATTATTAAATTCGGATTTAGGTGAAAAGTAGGTTAATATGAGTTAAATTTCGAATCTGGTCATAAAAATTTAATATGTTGTCACATGCAATTTTACAAGATGTGTGTAAAATAATTGGCTATAAAGAAGTATTTTTGCATGATTTATGGATTTTTGAAGAAAAATAGCATAAATAGTGACTTTATTAGTGAAATATTAATAAAACATTATCTATGACTTAGGAAAAACTTCAAATGTTGCATTTTATTATATTTTTCAGATCTAAAATTGAAAAGTTAATGAATATAATTTTTCTCATGTTTTATGATTATTTTGTTAAAAACCGATAAACCGCAACATTGTTTTTCCGGAAATATGTCGAAATTTTTAACCTAAGTTTTTGAACATTATGAGTGTCATGGTATTTTTCCAGAATGTTCATGAGTTTAAATTTTGAATTTTGAATTTATTTGAAATTTTGTGATTTATTTGAAGTTTATAGCTTATTTTTGTAATTTTTGGTCCATTAATGAACAATTTTAGAAATATGAGTTAATTATGGTCAAATAATTAGTGAAGACTAAATTTTGAGTCCTAAGAGGATAGGGTAATTAACTTATGCATAAATATGAATTTATGTAATTTTGTGATTGTAAAATGTTGAAATCACGCAAATCCGTAAAAACCGAGTAATATACGATATTGGCTAATTAAAGGCGATTTAGCATAAAATGGAGCATGTTCATACATATTATAATGCTGCATTTTCTTTATGATTGTCATATTTTTTTTTTGTAATTTTGAATTATGTAATTTTACTTAGTATGGTCTTAGATTTTAATTTGTATTTCCCGAAATGTATGGGAATATCGATTCGGTTGTAATTTTATTGTGATCTCGTATCACCGTTTTGTAATTTAATAGATTTATTTTATTTTAGTTACAAATGTATAATAGGAAATTATGTAATTTATTATGTAATTTATTTTATCTCGGAGTTCCCAAAGACGGATTTCTTCAAGATGGCGATACATAAAGACGGTGTTACCTCGAGATACGTGTCACAACCGAAGTTCAAGGGACCAATGGAGTTGGTTTCCGAATATGTAATAGTTAAATAGTTTTTCTATTTTAGGAAAGGCCATACTAGGATTTATTTTATGCTTGCATTTTATTTATATGTCACATGCATCGCTAAATCGCCATACCTAAACATGCATTGTCATTTTATCGAATTTATCGACCGTGTCAATTAAAATTATCGTAGTTCACCGCTTTAGTTCACTTAAAACGTGATAGATAATAAATTGATATGACCTCTCGCTAAAACAATCAATTGAGACATAGCCTTACCAAATAGTAGAAACCATGAAAACCTATTTCGCGAGGGAGTGCACTCGGCCCTACCGGGGTACAAACCTTGTTACGTAGGGGAAGTGGGTGATGAATGTTAATCCACCGAATTCATGTTGATAAGGGATGAATCGGCCCTACCGTGCCCAAGTTGATATGGATTTGGATCATGGACACATTTATTCGAAATTTGGATTGAACTCTACAAAAGTTTTTGACAAGGGATGTATCGGCCCTACCGTGCCCTTGTCGGATGTGTTTTGGGCTAAAGATAATTGTTAGTGTAATATTATCGACCAAGAGTTCTAAAAGTAGAATCGATTAAACGTTAATCCACCGAGTTATATTGATAAAGGATGTATCGGCCCTACCGTGCCTAAGTCGATATGAATTTGGGTCTTGGAATCATTTATTATAGTTGGGTAGAGGTCACTATATAAATGTTCATATCTTGTTAATTTGCAAGTATGATTTAAAAAGACAAATGTTAATATTTCCTTTTCCTCCATATTTGTAGTTTATTACAATGAATCCATCAAATGCTACCGCACCGATAACCATTGAGTCTTACCACAATGTTTTTGACGACGTATGCTCCAACAATGATTTCGACACTACTAGAGAACTTCATTTTGGGATAGGTTCGGATGGAAACCTTAACTTCATCACCTCTTCTAAACCACCCACTACTACTAGACCTCGTATGAGTCCGTCTCAGGAAGACTACCTCATGCAATCTATAGGGTCTTTGTCTTTGGAAGATAAAGATGCCAAAACTAGTGGGAGCTCAAGCAATCAAGTTCTTGCTTCCAAGGGCAAAAGGTTCAAGAAGAAGGGAAAGAAAATCAGAAACTTCAGGCAAGTTAATGATGAGTGCCATTATTGCTATGGCATGGGACATTGGCTTAGGAATTGTCCCGTATATTTGCGAAATATAAGGGAAGGAATCATCACTCCGAAAGGTAAAATTCCTAAAGAAATTTATGTTATTGATATAAATTATGCTTCCACTACGACATGGGTACTAGATACCGGTTGTGGTTCTCACCTTTGTAATCATTTACAGGGTTTAAGAGACGTGGAGAGGCTTAGCAAGGGAGATGTGGATCTACGCCTTGGAAATGGAGCTCGAGTAGCGGCCGAATCCAAAGGAACTTATGTTTTAGCTTTGCCTAACGGATTTGAGTTGTATTTACATAATTGTTTTTATGTGCCTACGCTCTCTAAAAACATTATTTCAATCGCCATGCTAGACATGGACGGTTTTTGTTTTGTCATTAAGAACAATTGTTGTACTATTTCTAGGAATGATTTGGTTATTGGCCAAGCTTCTTCCTTTAATGGCATTTACATTTTAGAGACCTCAAATCCGACTAATGATATTTATAACATTCAATCAAATAAACTCAAAACAAGTGACCCAAGTGAAGCGTTCATTTGGCATTGTCGATTAGGTCACATAAACGAGAATCGCATCAAAAGATTAATTTCGACTAATGTGATTACACCATTTGATTATCAATCATATGGTACATGCGAATATTGCCTACTTGGCAAGATGACTCGTAATCCTTTTAATGGTAAAGGGACACGAGCTAGTGAACTATTGGGACTCATACACACCGATGTATGTGGACCAATGAGTATCACCGCTCGTGGAAATTATGACTACTTTATAACTTTCACCGATGACTTGAGTAGATATGGGTATGTCTATTTAATGAAGCATAAGAGTGAAGCGTTTGGGAAATTCAAAGAATTTCAAAACGAAGTAGAGAACCAATTGAACAAAAGGATTAAGGCACTACGATCCGATCGTGGTGGTGAATACCTTAGCCTTGAATTTGATTCACACTTGAAAGGTTGTGGTATTATATCACAACTTTCTCCACCCGGAACACCACAACTCAATGGTGTTGCCGAAAGGAGGAATCGAACCCTACTTGATATGGTTCGATCCATGATGAGTCAAACCGAGTTACCGAACTCGTTTTGGGGATTTGCGATTCAAACCGCAATTCGATCTTTGAACAATAGTCCCACAAAGTCCACCGAAAAGACTCCATGTGAGATGTGGACGGGAAAGATCCCCAATATATCCTATATGAAGATTTGGGGATGTGATGCTTACGTCAAAACTAAGAACGACAACAAGCTTGCCCCAAGATCCGAAAAATGCATCTTTGTAGGTTACCCCTCGACCTCTCGAGGATACTACTTCTACAAACCTCAAGATAACAAAGTGTTTGTGTCTTGCGAGGCTGTCTTCTTAGAAAGAGAATTTATTTCTAAGAGACAGAGTGGGAGAAATTTTGAACTTGACGAAGTTCAAGAGCCACAAACCGAGGTAGAGACGCAAGAAGAAGTTCCTTCGTCGTCTAACGCGGTTGTACCTCCTCCACTAAGAAGGACGGGTCGAGTAATTCGCCATCCCGATCGATATGTGGGACTTATCGAGGAAGATGGAACACTCGATGTGTTACTTATAGAAAGTGACGAGCCCGCCACCTACAAGGCCGCAATCTCTAGTCCTAATTCTTCGTTATGGCTTGAAGCCATGAAGTCCGAAATGGATTCTATGCTTGAAAACCAAGTTTGGGACTTGGTAGATTTGCCTAAAGGGGCAAGACCTCTTCAATGCAAATGGATATTCAAAGTCAAAAATGGCATAGAAGGACATGATGATGTCTACAAAGCTAGGCTAGTGGCAAAAGGTTTTACCCAAGTCCAAGGTCTCCATTATTATGAGACCTTCGCCCCCGTAGACATGCTAAGATCCATACGGATTTTGTTAGCGATTGCCGCATTTCATGATTATGAGATATGGCAAATGGATGTCAAAACCGCTTTTCTAAATGGGCATTTAGAAGAGGAGGTGTACATGATACAACCCGAAGGTTTTGTTGATTCTAAAAATCCTAACAAAGTGTGCAAGCTTAAGAGATCCATTTATGGTCTTAAGCAAGCATCTAGAAGTTGGAATCATCGATTTAATCATGTTATAAAGGAAAATGGTTTTACTCGAAGTGTTGAGGAACCATGTTTATACATGAAATTTAGTGGGAGCAAAGTTGTGTTCCTAATCTTGTATGTTGATGACATACTACTCATTGGAAATGATATTCCGATGTTGTCTTCTGTTAAGAAGTGGTTAGGTAACCACTTCCAAATGAAGGATTTAGGAGAAGCACAACGCATATTAGGTATCCGGATCCATAGAGATAGATCCAAGAGGATATTGGCACTAAGTCAAGAGTCTTATGTTGATAATATTCTTCGACGGTTCAGCATGGACAAATCCAAAAGGGGTTTGGTACCTATGGTAACCGGGACGATTTTGAGCAAGACTCAATCTCCCTCCGAACCCCATGATGTTGAACGCATGAAGGAGATCCCTTACGCTTCCGCTGTCGGATCAATCATGTACGCCATGATATGCACACGTCCTGATGTCTCGTATGCTTTGAGTATGGCAAGTAGATATCAAGGAAACCCAGGTGAGAGTCACTGGATTGCCGTCAAAAACATCCTTAAGTACTTAAGAAGAACTAAGGACTCTATCCTAGTGTTTGGAGGAGATACTGAGTTGCGTGTTAATGGATACACGGACTCAAGTTTTCAAACAGATAGAGATGACATGAAATCACAAGCTGGTTTTGTTTTCATGCTCAATGGTGGTGCCGTTAGCTGGAGAAGCTTCAAGGAAGTCAGAACCGCAGATTCAACAACGGAGGTGAGTACATAGCGATCGGAAGCTGCCAAGGAAGTCGTGTGGATCGAGGCAATTCACGGAAGGTCTAAAAGTAGTACCTACCGCCAATGATCCCATCACTCTCTATTGTGATAATAGTGGGACGATCTTCCAAGCTAAGGAGCCGAAGTCTAGTAATAGATCTAGACATGTACTTAGAAAATATCATGTAATAAGAGATTTTATTGAAAGAAAGGAAATTGCGATTTGTAAGGTTGGGACGGATGACAACATAGCCGATCCGCTCACCAAGCCTTTATCGCAGGCTAAGCATGATGGACATGTTACGTCCATGGGACTTAAACGTGTACCGAGTTTATGTTAGATTTTGAAATGAAATAAAAGTGTTGTTTTTGTTCATGTTCACAATCACATTTTTCTTTTATCTTTATTTATACATTGTTACATCCAAACGGGTTGTAGTGACAATTGAAACCCGTTAAAGTGAACACGGATTAACATAGTATTTGCCCATAGTCACTTGTATGAGGTGACGTCTCGAAGTGACTAGAGTGTGAGGCGATTGATGGCAAGTTCAAGTGCCATAGAGTCATGAGAGATGACTAGTCGATCACATAGGCAGACTGTTAGGAACATTTTGTCGGGCCTTATGACCGCTTATAGAGTTCTGGCAAATTTATATAGCCTGGTCGTGGCGAGAGCTACTATAGTATTCAAATGAGTCGTTTCTTTTGACTAAAGACTATTCGCCTAAGATGGCACAGTTTCAGATTAACTTTGATTTGTGTTACTACGACCTTCGTAAATGGGGTCAAATGGGCATATTTTGGGTTATGATGACTGTGGCTAGTCGAAGGGAATGAGTGCAATAGGAATTGTCCACCCCTAGTCAGGGTTATAAAAAATATCTCAAGGCCACTCGAGGAGTAATGAACTGGAAATGCGTGGCCACGCTCGGAATGTATCCATGGTGGATAAATCCGGTCAATCAGTTATTCTCCAGATCGAGGAAACCACTCTCGATATGATCACTTGCAAGTACGACCTGAAAGACACCTTGCATTGAGTGGGAGATAGTAATAGGACAAGAGAATTGGTGACGCACACTTGTCGAGGAGAAGTGGGAGATTGTTGGCATATGTGTCCTCCGACAATAATGCGATCACGACTTTTGATCATGATGATCACATGTTTAAGTCTCGTTTTAAAGAATACAATTGGGAAGTAATTTTTACTGTCAACTGGTCAACATATATTGGTAATGATAGGCTGACTAGAGTTTGACATTGCTGTCGTGTGACGGTGGTGATCAGTTGACCCCCTAGGTCATACCTATAGGGCAACACTCTTAATTGATCATTTAATTAATCGTATAATATTACGAGTTAATTAAATTACTTGAAAAATTGACGGACGATTTTGGAAGTAAAATTTACGTACCAAATTGAAATATGATTAAATGAGATACCGTCTGAGTAATCGAATTGTATCATTACTCGGATGAAATTATTGTTTAAAGAAACAATTGAAATTGAATGAATTATTATAAATACAATCTGTTGTGATTTATAAATTGGTAAAATAATTTTGGCACAGGTAATTATGAATTACTAAGTCGATTTTTGTATATGACGTATTTTTATTAATACGTTGATTTTTAATATGTTAAAAATACATAACAAATTTATGTCACATATGACATGTGACATATTGACAATTGACAAAAATAAAATGGATTCCATTTTATCTCCAAATGGACCGAAATATGGGTGTGACTAACAAATTATATTGTGTTAATTAAGATTAGTGGAATTCATTATTATTTCTCTAATATAGGCATGCATACCTAGTGTCTTTTGTGTAAGAGCACAAAGACCATGCATTGGCCATCCCACTCCACCCTACCCGGTTTTCCCTTGAAAAGAACAAGGGTTCTTTTGCTTATTTTATTTATCATTCACCATATGAAGGGTGAGTAATATAATATTATCATTCATTCATTCAAAAACAAGTTTTAGAAAGAGAAAATAATCTTCCATCTCCTCTCCTCTAACCGGTTTTAGAGAGCCCAAAATACAAAATTATTTTGGGTCATTTTTCCACAAGATTAATATTGTACTAGTTCATATAATATTAATTTTATTAAGAGTTACCTTTGGGTATAATTCCTAAGGAGAGATCCTACACTTGGATCTTTGTTCATCCAAAAGGAAAGCTCAAGAACAAAAGAAAAGGAGATTTCTTTTGTGCCCATTTGAACCGAAATTACAATGTAAGGATATTATTTCTTCCTTATTTGTTTTAGGCCCTGTTCTTTCTGGCTTTTTAGAGCCGAGCCGAATCAATCGAATCGAATGGAGCCGAGCTGAATCGAATCGAGCTGAATCGAATCAATGGAGCTGAATCTGAATCAATCAATCAATGGAGCGAGCTGGATCAATCGAATCGAATAGAGCCGAGTTGAATCAATCAATCAATAAAGTCAATTGAAATTTAATCGAATCAAAAATAATCATATTAATATAAATAATATTATTATTAATAATAATATTTAATATTATTGTTATTATCAACTATAATAATACTAATATTCATAGTATAATACTATTTATACTAATACTAAATTTTTTAAGAAAAAAATTATAATATTATATATGAATAATCATATATTATAATAATGAAAAAATAGTAATTTTTTACTAATAATATTCTTAATAACAATAATAAATAATAATGTCAATATTAATAATGATATTAGTAAAAATAGTTGTTTCGAATAAAAACACTCAAGTAAGCGTTGCCCGAATCCGGGTCGGGTCAACGCGCTCCTCTCAGACGATGGCACCTCGAACCTATGCTTGCTCTCTCCGGATGGATCTTTTACGCGTAACAAATAGGGCCTCGAAGGGTTCGCAATAGGTCCTTCTCTGATGTCTTACGGTACTGGTGGATAGTTGAGACCTTGCTTGAAGCTAAGGTCTCCGTGCCCTCTCATAGTAGCTCGAGTAGTCTTACTTCTAGAGAGAGGAAGTTGTTGGTGAGAAGTATTTTACCATTGATTGGTCAATAATGAGGTATTTATAGGTTTCTATGTGTACCTCAAATGATGGCTTGGAAAGCATGGCTACCATATTCGCTATGAATACGCCTTACCGATTCGCGATTCGCTTATAGAAAATGTGTTATATGTATTTTCAGTAATCAATTTGATAGAATTCGCTTTTAACGATTCGTGATTCATAGGGTATCAAGCGAATCCGTAACCATGTTGCAAGCATGTTGACTTGTATGACCCTGTATTGGCTAGTGGGACAAGTCGGTTGAGCGTGCCCCATCAATAATATTAATAATAAATGTTATTAATTTTAATAATAATACCAATAATAATTATAACAACAACAACAACAACAACAACAACAACAACAACAACAACAACAACAACAACATTTACATTAATAACATTATTATTCATTTTAATAATAATATTCATAATAATAATAGTAATTATAATAAATAAATTATTAATAACATTATTATTAACAATATTATTAAATATAATAATAATAATAATAAAAATAATAATAATAATAAAGAATAATAATATTAAAAAAATAGTATTATTGATAACAAAATTAATAATAACTATTAAATTGAAGATGAGTAAAGGTGAAATGAGCTGAACTTAATGGAGTGAGCTTAATCGAATCGAATCAATGGAGCTGAGCTGAAATGAATCGAATCGAATGGAGCCGAATCAATCAATCGAATCGAATGGAGCTGAATCAATCGAATCGAGTGAATCGAATCGAATAGAGTGAATCAATCGAAATGGGCTGAAAATAAGCCAGAAAGAACAGGGCCTTAGTGTTTGCATGCATAAGATCAACCTTTAATTTTATGACAAATTAAATTTAAGACATATATGAATATGTAAGTATATAGATCTACTTTTCCTTCATCAAATTGGTCGGTCATGCAAACGAGGCTTGTACTCAGAAGAATCCGAGCTTACGTGGTCCAATGTTCAAGCACGTAGACGCCAAAAAGTAAGAACAAAGGTCTAGAATGCAAAGGGAGAAGAGAAGGGCGGACACTCGCGTGAGAACTATGAGGAGCGAAGGCTCCTATTTATACTTATCACGTGAAGGAATAGGGTTTTCGGAGAGACTTTGGAATTGAATCTCGGAAAGATATGAAAAAGATATGAAAAATACGCAGAAAAGGACCTGGGAAGAGGCGCATCAGTCAATGCGTCTCTTGGAAGAGGCGCAGCACCTGCTGCGTCTGTTCCCAAGTGGTTTCCTCCTGCGGAAGAAAAATTTCCGTGTTTAAGTTATGGAATGACGGGATAATTTGGTTTTCCTTAATATTTTGTATGAATATTACGGGAAATTGTATACCAAAGATTAAAAGATTGTGAAATATTTATAAAATATGGAATAGAAATATCAGGAACATTCCAGAACATTCCGACTCGGGATTTAACGGTTATCATAAAATGAAGACGGTTTTAGGCCCGGACTCCGAATGTACTCTAATTACTGTCAAAACGACAGTATCGGAACGTAGATGACAACTAAGAGGTAGACATCAGTGTTTGAGCGATCAGTTGACGATAAACTTACGAACTGTCACAAATCGTTCCGCGTACCAATCATCACCGGGTGTTTTGCGGGAGGTGCAGAAATGAGGTATCTACACTAGTTCAGTTCCTACGTTGATGGTTTCAGTATTCTCTATCACTGGTCCCCCTTCCCCCTCTTGTAGTATTTCTGTGGCTATGTAGGGAGGTATTTCGATTGAGTCAGGGTCTGGGTCATTCTCATTATCATCGTAAACATAATTACATTCAAGATAACACGAAGAGTAAGCAGAACCTGATTTATTCATTTTAGGATTTGAGAAAAGTTGAAACAAAGAAGTCATTTGATCTGTGGTCAGTGGCGGTAAAGGGACAGCGGTTGGGACATTTCCCGAACTACTGTTGCTATTTGACACTAGGCTAGGAGAAACGAGGGGAGTGGGAATGACGACAGGAGGAGACTCTCTAGGAACTTCCCTAGACTCCGACTCTGATTCCGACTCTGACTCTGACTCGAATTCTTCGTCTT